>NC_066585.1:430926153-431230835 GCF_024323335.1 Lathyrus oleraceus | reverse complement strand
GGTTCCCGTTTTGGCATGGTATTTGATGGAGCTGTGAATCAATATGGAAATGGCATTGGGGCGGTGATTATTACTCCTCAAGGCACGCATCTACCATTGACAACTAGATTGACTTTCAAGTGTACAAACAACATGGAAGAATATGAAGCTTGCATTATGGGGCTTGAAGAGGCAATGAATCTCATAATCAAGTATTTGGATGTCTTCGATGATTCAGCTTTGGTTGTGAATCAAATCAAAGGAGAATGGGAGACAAATCAACCCGGTTTAGTACCATATAGAGATTATGCGAGGAGTATTTCAACTTTCTTTACAAAGGTTGGATTTCATCATATCCCTCGAGATGAGAACAGGATGGAAGATGCTCTTGCAACATTGGCGTCAATGATTGTAGTGAAGTATTAGAATAAAGTTCCCAATTTACCTGTGATGCGTCTTGATAGGCCAACTCATGTGTTTGTTGTTGAAGAGATTAAAGACGAGAAGTTGTGGTATTACGACATCAAATGTTTCCTCCAAAGTCAGATTTACCCACCTGGGCATCTTTGAAAGATAATAAGACTTTGAGAAGATTATCCAGAAGATGGTTGTCACATATAAGGATTGGCATGAGATGCTTCCTTTTGCTTCGCATGGGTATCGTACGTCCATTCGCACTTCAACATGGGCAACCCCTTTCTCTCTCGGGTATGGTATGGAAGCAGTGCTCTCCGTAGAGGTTGAGATTCCTTCATTGCATGTACTCATGGAAGCCAAGTTGACTGAAGCTGAATGGTGTCAGACCAGGTTTGACCAGTTGAATTTAATTGAAGAGAAAAGATTGACTACCATGTGTCATGGTCAGTTATATCAGCAGAGGATGAAGAAAGATATTGATAAGAAGGTCAAGCTTCGAGTGTTCAGAGAAAGTGACCTTATGCTCAAGAAGATTTTGACTTTCAAGCCAGATTCCAGAAGAAAATGGACTCCTAATTATGAAGGTCCATATGGTGTTAAAAGAGCCTTTTCAAGCGGTGCTTTGATTCTTACAACAATGGATGGTGAAGAGTTCACTCGTCCTGTGAACGTAGATGCATTCAAGAAATACTTCACCTAAAAAAAGAAAAGAACAGCTCACTAAGTTGAAAACTCGAAAGGGCGGCTTAGGCAAAAATGAGCATCTCGGTGGATTGAAACCCGAAAGGCCGATCCAGGCAAAAAAAAGAGACATAAAACAGAAAGAATTTTCCGATAAGTTGAGTACCCCACCCTGAGGCAACTTATGCAAAAATTAGGGATTATGGCAAGTAACTGCATTCTCCTGATCTTCAGTGTTTTGAAGGCTTGTTTGAGCACAAGGGTTGACATCGATTCATCAGTCCAGCAGCGGTCGAGAGCAAATTGGATATCAAGAGTTGGTAGAGGGATTAAGGATCATTTGTATTCAATGTAACCCTTTTCCATGTAAATTACCATTTTCAACTTTGTCAAATCTATGGAGTCTTGTCATTTACAGACTACCATTCTATTAAATAAAGTTGAGCTTTTACCCAATAGTTTCTACTCTTATTTACTTCAGCCAATAGTTTTAAATTTTATTATGATCATTTTGAAATTAAATTTTTAAATCAAAGTCAAGTTTTTTTAAATATATAAAAGCAAGAACTTTTTCCAAAGTAAGTAAAAGGAATATCAACAACATTTCAATGGATAGCAAGTCCTTAAGTGCGAAACATCAGAGGTTCCCCAAGCAGTTAACCCTTCGGGTATCCTTAGACATTTGTGTTGATTCAGTTATTCAGCGGAGTGTTTGATCTCTCAGTGGAATTTCTTTCCTTGTCCCCAGCAGATTTGATTGATTCAGATACCCTGCGGCGTGTTGTTTTCCGTGACAGAGTTTCTTCCTTCTCCAACGGAGTTCGTATTTCCTTGGTAAGGTTGATCTTTAGAAATGGTTGATCTTCCCCAGTGGATCACTTTGGTTTCCCCACCAATCGCTATTCAATTTGCTCCCAGTCAGAGTTTCCTCCTGGTTCCAGAGCAACTTTTGTTATGATTATTCTCTGTAGGGTTGTCTCCCATTTTTTTGGTGTTGACCTAAAATTCCCCACGGATTGGATGTCTTCTACCCAGTAACCGGTAGTTGTAAATCCTACTTTGTCCCCTCGCGGAGTCTATCCTTGATATGTTCATCCTAACCGGTGACAGATTTTCTCTCCGACGGTTTTCTATCCAGCTTTCGATAGATGTAATTCCTACCCTTTTTGATCAGTTGGTATATCCTTGATATGTTCATCCTAACCGATGAAAGGTATCCTCCTTGACATTTTTAGGCAAGTTTATCCTTGATATGTTCATCTTAACCGGTGACGGATTTTCTTCCATGTTGAGTTTGTCCTTGATATGTTCATCCTAATCGATGATGGATACTCTCACCCTTGGTCTTTTTCCCAGTAACTGGTAGTTTTAAATCCTATTTTCTACATTTTTCCAAGCAAGGTTATTCTTACCTAGTAACCGGTAATGAATTTCCTCCCCTAGAATCCTCAGTGAGTCATCCTTGATATGTTCATCCTAACCGATGACAGATGTTCTCTCTGTCAGATTTTTATTATCCCCTTACCCAGTAACATGTAGTAGATAATAAATTTATGCTCCTCCTGTGTTGAAGTTTGTTGCTTTCCTAATTAAGTTGAGTGCGCATTTCGTTAGTGAAATCGTTTTTCCCCTACATGTCGTATCCCCTGCAGATGTTGTCATTCCCTGGCTGAGTCTTTTCCATGTTTGTGTGGAATCCCTCTAGTCCACCAGTAGTTTTAAGTCGTAGCCTGGCATACGCATAACTCCTTTTTCCCCAGAGTCTTTGTCTCCCTAGTGAGTTTCCTTTACATAATGCATTGTGCTCCTGCGGATTTTCGGTCTCTCTGATTTCTTTTTCCTTTGTGGCAGTATTTCCCACAGAGCATTAACTTTTACATTCATATCATATGTATCATGAGGTCTCTTAGGGACCAAAATTTGTTTCTATATGTTGTTATTTAAGCCCATTCTACTGAGTCGACATGAAGATTTTAACCTTCACCTCCTTAGTTAGAATATCCTTAAATAGGGGCAGCTGTAAGACCCCAATTATGACCCTAAGATCCCTCATGTAATTCCATCATAAGCATTAGCATTGGGATCATATCTTGGCATCCTCCTTACCCCTCATTCATTGGGTTTGTTTTGGGAGAGATCACCAAGCACTTTGTGATTGTATCATACTTGTATTTTATCATTTCACTAACCAAAATACCAAAAATATGTCTTTGCATTTGTCTAACTCTTTTGTAGGAAGGGCATGATTCCATTGATTCATCAAGTTCACATCTAGGGTTTGAGACCCTCATGAACAAAGAGCACAACCAAGAATTGATTCAAGAATGGTTATGAACATCATATATGTGTCCCAATGATCTCTACATGTTATACTGATCAAGTTTTCTTCAAGAGTTTAAGGGTGATTTGCCTTGGAAACTCTAGTTTAACTGGGTATATTGAGTAACTTATCCAACAAGCTATCTCACCAATTGATCAAATTTCTCAAGTGACACTTCAAAATTCATCATCTTATGCATATATGATCTACCATGAGCCAAGAATGTCAAGAGAATTGGAAGTTAGCAAGTTGGTTGATGGTGGTTGGCCAGATGGATTCATCTAATCAAAACTGGGTCTCCCTAGACCATATCTCCTACAATTTTTACCATATGAGAATGATTCGAAGAGAAAACTTACTATAAGTGACATTCCAAATAACTTTCATGTTGAGACCTAGAGCTAGTTTTGCTTGGAAAATCATTTTCTATGTTGAAACATTATAGGTCATTTTGTCTAAACCCTAATTTGAAAGTCAACTTCCCAAGGACATAACTTGCTCAATTTTTATGAGATGAAATATTTCCAAGTTGCAAAATCAAATTCAATGTGTATACTTCAACTTTTATGTTTGGAGTGGGAGCTAATTCAACTTTTTTGAGCATGTGGTATAAGGTTACATTATCAGTCACTTTTGACCTATACCATTGACCAAGTGATTTTTCCAAACTTCAAAAATGCATAACTCTATCATTTTAAATCCAAATGACATGCAATTGGTTACCATTTTGAAGATCTTTGAGAGAGCTACAACTTTGATGCAGACACGTTTCTAATTTGAAGCTCATATAAAAAGTTAAGCAAGGTAGAATATTGAGACATATGGCTTGACACTTAGAATTTTTTTGATATGTCAAACATTTCCAAACTTCCACCTCAATTTTCTCCAAGTTCCAAGCTCCAAATGAAAAAGGGTTGAACATGAAAGTTGTTCCTCTTGATCTCACCTTTTCAAAGAGCTCAAATTCATTCATTTTGTACAAGGAATACATAGGCTGCACATGGCATTAACATGGTGATATCACTTGGCAAGGATCAAACTTCAAATCCAAATGCACACTTGCCTTGCAATCCAAGCTGAATTCAGACTATCCAACATTCATTTGTGGACTTATGGCAATGATTTTATGGGCCTATGCACGCCCATGCACCCATGCATCATCCATGACCAAATTTGGAAAGTGATTTCAAGTGTGCAAATATCAATGATTTCAGCTATAAATAGAGCCTCAATTGCTCAGAATTTCACACACATTCGCGCCAGCTTTGATCCCCCATCTCTAACCCTCACTTTGCAAAGGATAAACTTGAGAAATTCATTTGAATTTGAGGTTGAATTTCCACTGTTTTGAAATTCAAATCTCCAAGAATCCAAAACCTTGTAAGCATCAAATCCTTCTTCTGCAAGCAAGTGGAGTGAGATCAAGCACAAGCAAGATCAAGATCAGTTGAATCCAGACCTCTATTGAAGGTATTTTCCAGAAAATTTGAACTCCTCGATTCTCTCAAATTCTTTCTCAATTCTATTGATTCTTTGGTTGTCTGAAGTCCTACCATGTAGGCAAGAAGATTGAGTTGCTTTGAGGCCAAATCGAAGCAACTCAGTTCATGTACCTCAATTTTCAACTCCATGTATCTCTCAATATACTTGGAGTTAGAGTGAATTGAGGCCATATTCGAGCTCAGAGCCAGTTTTACTTTAAAATCATGTCCTTGTTTTTAATTTTGGTGATGGTTGATGGTGGACCAGTCCGGTGAGGTCCACCGGAGAAGAAGACCGGAGCTACAGCTCCGACCATGCGTTGGCATGTCTCACAGCCACAAGATCCATGTATTTTGTTTTAATCTCGTGCGTCCCTTTTAAATAGCAATGTTGTGGCGCGCTGACTCAGGTGCATGGTGGAACGCGCATTTCTGGCCACTTGATCTGCCACCTCAATTAATTAGGAGATCAAGTGGTCCACGTTTTTTCTGATATATTAATTTTCATTTTAATTGCATTATTTTCAATAATTCATATTAAATTCAATATTGATCCAAAAAATATGGGACTTTCACCAAAAAATTTCAAATATTTTTCTCTTTCATATTCTGAATTTAAATTATTTTTTGGATCATAATTAATTATTTTCATGAATTAATTGATTTTTAATTTTTTTTAATTGTTTAAAAATATTTTTAAATGTCCAAAAATTATGAAATTATTTCTCCAAGGTCCTTTGACCTTGTTTGACCTATGATAAATCTCATGGCCATTTCTTTGGTGTTTTAATGAGATTTTTGAAATTGGACAAACCATATTTAATTTAAATGCACTATTTTAGTATTTTTAATTTGAATAAATGCCAAATAAATTTGTTGATCAATTGTGATGAATGGTTTATGTTTAACTCTTGTTGTTGGGCCTTGATCAAGGTTGATTTGACTTTGTCAAATTAATATCATTGGATTTAGGGGATTGATGGAATGTACAATCCATCTCCTAAAATGAATGGATTATATTAATTTTGTAAAAGTCATCCTTTGACCAATTTTTGTTTTGATCCATTCCCCTCCCACTTCATCATATTCCAATTCTTCATTCATTCATTCCATTTGGCCTATGACATCTCAAAGTCCTAATGCTAGTTGATTGAAAAATTGACATGAGTATGGATGAGATTAGGTCACACCTTTTGCATATTATTTTTGTGTGTGATATGTTTCATGAGCATAGTCCATTATACTATGTCTCTAACATGAATTAACACCAAAATTCTATTGCCCGACCTCAAATAGTGTTGACTTTTACATAAGTCAAATTACAATTGCTTAACATAGCCCTAAATTTGTAACATAAAAGGCATAAGCATTCTAGTTAGTGGGATTGTAAGTCTCCCCTCTTTCATGGTATTGTGTAGAAACTTGGCCTTCTTTCCTTCCTTTGGAAGATGTTTTGGTTCAAGGATTCATGCTTGTGATAAGTGGGTTGAGTGTTCTCTAAAGAATATTTTGAAATGAAAAGCAAAAGCAAAACAATACTAACTTCTAACAGATTAACTATTAACTTTTAATTTCAAGCATTTACTTTAATGCAATTTATTTTTAGCACTATATTTTCATTTGCCATTGTTCATATCATTCTAATTGTTTATGTTAATGCAATTTACACTTTGTCCATTTGAACCATATTGTGTGATATATTTTGTTTGTGTATACTTTGCTTGTTTGTGTGGTCTTTGACCACTAATATACATAATAATAACAAAAACCCTAAAAGACCTTTGTGTGGATTT
Source organism: Lathyrus oleraceus (assembly GCF_024323335.1). Taxonomy (NCBI): domain Eukaryota; kingdom Viridiplantae; phylum Streptophyta; class Magnoliopsida; order Fabales; family Fabaceae; genus Lathyrus; species Lathyrus oleraceus. The sequence goes on along the minus strand of NC_066585.1, from coordinate 431,224,164 downwards.
TTGGCTTGATCTTGGACAAATGGACTTAGAATCTAGGCATCCTTCCTATGCTAAAGGACTTGGCCAATGCCAACTTGTTGAAGAATCAAGTGCTTGGAATCTGAAATTCATTTGATACATCTTTGAAGACCTCTCTAAGATTCATCTGCAACATGATCATTGTGAAGCTGTTATTTTGAACCTGTGACTTGTGGAATTCATCTGTTACATGGGCTATTTTGGAGAAGATCATGGAATGGATAAGCTTGGATGAGGCCATCTTTATTTGATGCCTTTCTCTTCAAGATAATATAATTGTGCATTTGTTTGTTTCTTGATTCTAAAAAGTCCAAGGGAATTCTGGGTTTATTGACATTATTGTCTATTGGATTGCTACCCATTTGGTTAAATCTTTTCAATTGTAGACTTTTAATTTTGTGCATTGGATAGTCTCTTCATCTTCTACCTATTTCTTTAATTTCAAAATCTCTCCCTTCATTTTTCAAAATTTTCTTTGTGTGAATTACTTTTGTTCTAAACTTCGACTACTTTTGCAAAAGATAGAAACTTTGGCCTTATGCCATTGCATTTTCAAACTACTTTTCTTAAATCAAACTTGTAAATAGACTTAAATATATCTGACTTAAACTTTCAAAAAGCCAAAAATAACTAACTCATTCAAACCATTTTTAGGCCTTTGTGCCTTTTAAACTTATTTTTTGTTAAAAGTAATGCACCCCTTTGAAATTTGTAACACGAACTACGAGGTTTTGATCCCTCATTTTTATGTTGGTACTTATGCACAAGACTAAAGGTTTTGTCGAACTACGAGGTTTTGATCCCTCATTCTATTTGTTTGTAAACATCACTTTATACCAAGTACATATGCACACAAAAAGGGCTCCGTAGGAGTACCTAGGACACTTTTGGTGCTAACACCTTCCCTCTGTGTAACCAACCCCCTTACCTGTGATCTTTGACTTTTTATTAGTGTTGATTTGAAAACTTCTTACTTTTGGGTTTTGTTCGTACTTTTTCCCTTTTCCCTTGGAAACAATAAAAGTGCGGCGGTGACTCTTGTTATTTGATCTCTAGCTTGTCAATAGCTGGATGGTCATGAATTTCCCGCTACAGTTGGCTTCAATGATTGTGGTGAAATTTTGGAATAAAGTTCCCAATTTGACTATGATGCATCTTGATAGGCCAGCTCATGTGTTGGGCGTTGAATAAGTCAAAGATAAAAATCTATGGTATTTTGATATCAAATGTTTCCTCCAGAGTCAGATTTACCTGCCTGAGGCATCTTTGAAAGATAAGAAGACTTTGAGAAGATTAGCTGGCAATTTCTACCTGAACGGTGGTGTGCTTTACATGAGAAGCTTCGATATGGTTTTGCTCAGATGCGTGGATAGATACGAAGCATACTTATGAATGACTGAAGTCCATGAAGGTTCCTTTGGTACTCATTCCAATGGACATGCTATCGCAAAGAAGATGTTGAGAGTAGGTTACTATTGGCTGACAATAGAATCTGACTGTTGCAAGTTTGTGAAGAAATGCCACAAGTGTCAAATTTATGCAGATAAAATTCATGTTCCTCCGACACTGTTGAATGTCATTTCCTTTCCATGGCCCTTTTCCATGCGGGGAATTGATATGATTGGCATGATTGAGCCTAAAGCTTCGAACGGACATCGTTTTATTTTGATGGCTATTGACTACTTCACAAAATGGGGTGAAGATGCATCATACGCAAATGTAACCAAGCAAGTTGTTGTGAGGTTTATCAAGAATCCGATTATATGCTGTTATGGTGTGCCAAGTAAGACCATTATTGATAATGGATCAAACTTGAACAATAATATGGTGGAAACTCTTTCCAAAGACTTCAAGATTGCATGCCATAATTCTTCTTCCTACAGACCTAAGATGAATGGGGTTGTTGAAGCTGCGAATAAGAACATCAAGAAGATCTTTTAGAAGATGGTTGTAACTTACAAAGATTGGCATGAGATGCTTCCATTTTCTTTGCATGGGTGTCGTACATCCGTTCGCACTGCAACAGGGGAAACCCCTTTCTCACTTGTTTATAGCATGGAAGTTGTGCTCCCAGTAGAGGTTGAGATCTCATCATTGCGTGTCTTGATGGAAGCCAAGTTGACTGAGGCCAAATGGTGTCAGACTAGATATGATCAACCGAATTTGATTAAAGAGAAAAGATTGACTGCCATGTGCCATGGTCAGTTATATCGATAGAGAATAAAGAAAGCTTTTGATAAAAAGGTCAGGCCTCGCGTGTTCAGAGAAGGTGACCTTGTGCTCAAGAAGATTATATTTTTTAAATCTGATGTTAGGGGTAAATGGACTCCTAATTATGAAGGCCCGTATGTTGTTAAGAGAGCCTTTTCAGGCTTTGATTCTTACATCTATGGATGGTGAAGAGTTCACCCGTCCTATGAATGCCGATGTAGTCAAGAAATACTTTGCCTAAAAAGAAAAGAACAACTCGCTAAGTTGAAAACCCAAAAGGGCGACTTAGATACATAAAACATAAAATTTATCCCGGTATGTTGAGTACCCCACCTTGGGGAAACCTAGGAAAAAATCAGGGATTATGGCAAGTAACTGCATTCGGTTGATCTCTAGTCTTGAGAGCAATTTGGAGCAAGTCTGTCAACTCTGATTCATCATCCTCAACCGAAGCCAAGAGCATAATGGATGTTGAAGTTGGTAGGGAGAGTAGTGATCATTGTATTTGATGTATCCCTTTTCCATGTAAATTACCATTTTTCAATTTTTGTAAAGATCTGTGGAGTCTTGTCATCTAAATATTAACATCCTATTAAATAAATTGAGTTTTTAATCCAATTGTTTCTACTCTTATTTATTTTTTATCCAAATAGAATTGAATTTTTTATGATGATAATTTTGGAATTTTGAAATAATAAAATAAAAATCATTTTTCTTAAAATAATAACAGCAATTACTTTAAAAGGCAATCATGTTCGGTAAGGAATATCAACAGCAGTCTAAAAATAGTTGACTCCTAAAGTGCGGAGCATTGTTGGTCTTCCCCAAGCGGTTGGTTTGGTCACTTTTTCCTCCCCAACAGCAAAGCAGTTTCCCTAACTGAGTTTGTAGGCTCACATTCTCAACGGTTTGCATGAATCCAGCACAGAGTTTCACTCCCCGCAAGTCCCCAACTGAATTCACTCCTGATTCTCGTCAGCTTTGATTCTTGAGCAGTATTTGTGGTCCTCTAAAAGGTTGTCTATGGTGTTGACCTAAAATTCCTCGCAAAGTTGATAAATCAGGTCCTCAACAGATCTTTTCTCAACACGGGTTTAAAATATTCAGTGATGGCTGATTTATATGAAGGTAAAGAAAAATAAGAAAGGCGGGTTTGAATTGTTTTAACGATAATAAAAACTTTTTGAAAAGAGACACACACAAAAAGTAAGTAATATCAACACTAAATTTTTATACTGGTTCGCTTGAAAATCAAAGATACTCCAGTCCATCCGACCAAGGTGATTTTGCCTTCAATAAGGACTTAATTCACTAATCTTGAAAGATTACAAAAAGGTTCGTCTAAGAGGATAAAGATCTCTTAGCCCTCTCAAGTTTACAGACTTCACAAGTCACATGAGGAGTAATCAACAAATAAATAGAATTAAAGTAATGCTTAGTGCTTCTAGGTAAGTAGAATTTACACAAGGTAAAAGCAAAAGAATTATTCACAATTTTTAGAGCAGCAACTCGTGTAAGAAAGAGAATGAATAATGGATATGAAAGTAGAGTTGTATTCTCGTGTGTTTCAATTGTTTTCTTGGTGAAGCGTTCCATCCTTTATATAGGACAGTTGAGAAGACCGTTGAGTGAAAGGATCTTTGGCAATGATGAATGATTAAACTCATTAATCTTTGTGTTCTTTCCAAAGCAATTTTGAGGCACTATAACTTTCTTCCTGAATTACATTCTTTCCATACGTGGAAGTCTTCATAGCTAATTCTTTAGAAATATGATTATGAATCAGATGGTTCAAATATCAAATTCTTTGTTCAGCAAGTGTATCCTTCAGATAGTTTGCTGTGGCTGACTGTCTTTAGAGGTTCTTCCAATCAGAGTGTAAAAGCTTTAGATCCTAGAGTGCGTTTTTCCGCTTCAGAGTGTCTGATCTCTATTTATTTTATACACTTCCTTAATCAGAGTGAGACCTTCTGTTGAGTATCTTCTAAGTGATTATTATGACTAGTATTTGTATCTGATGAACATCTATCTGACCACTTTGATTAGAGTCCTGCACACTTAGATAAATTTTGTTAGGGTACCATTTTTGTTTCATCCTTTCTTATCATCAAAATCTTAGATATAAACTTTAGATACTAGATTTGTTCTTACAATCTCCCCCTTTTTTATGATGACAAAAAAATTCAGAGTGATGATGAAATAGTGATATAATCAACAAAAGATAATATCTCAGAGTCAGATGAGAGGTGACTCCCCCTGAGATGAATCAGGGTTTCTCAGAAGTTCTTACTAGACATCCCTTGTGTAACAGCTAGTTTGTACCTTAGTTGTTATCCTGCATAACTTTAGTTTTCATAAGATATTAAGATATTAATATGCACAATGCAGTAAGAGGATTAGATATATTTTCATCAAAGCTATTTTTATTCTCCCCCTTTTTTGTCAAACTCAAAAAGACATGGCAACATAAAATTAGGCAAAAAGAAATTCATATATGAGAAAGATAGGTATAGGAAAGCAGTAATTCAGAAAGAGAGCACAAAATACATAAAAAAAAACATAAGGAAAAACAGCAAGAGAAGCCTAAGTGCCTAAGGTTTTGGAGGAGGAGGCATCCTTTAGAGCAGTAGGTTCTGAATATTGTTGTTGATGGAGTCATGGTGATCCAATCGTGCTCGCACTATCTATTTCTCCTTTTACAGCTCTTCCAGAGTCTGCAAGACCAGAGGAGCGAAGCTAGAGTTTGATTGCTCCCCTGAGTCAGAGCATCAATGGTAGCCTTTGCAACTTCTTCTGCAGCTATGCGTGCTGCTTCTTCAGTGTCGGCTTTTGCTTTTGCCTCAGCTTCAGGAGTAGCCGCAATAGCAGCAGCTTCAGCAACAACCTTTTCTGTAGCTTCTCTATCTCGTTGCTCTTCTTCCAAGCGAGCTTTCTGTTCTGCTTATCTTTTGATCTTTTCCTCTGCCTCTCTGAACAATCGTGCCTGAAGCATTTCTCTAGCGTCTCTGATAAAGTCGTTGCGGACTTGTTTAGAGAGGCCTTTCAGATTGAAAGCCTCAGATGTCATCCATTTGATCACTCTGTTCTAGTGAATCCTCACTGCATAGGGATCATCATTGATACTAGAGTTTATAGATAGAGATCTGATCTTCTCCACTGAAGACTCGGAAAATAAAGAGATTTCTTCTTCTAGGGTGGGGAATGTCGTTTCTCATTCAGTGTTAGGGGATGGGGATGTTGGTGGTGTTTGGTTGGTGTCAGCGGGAGTTTGAGAGGTAGGGATGATAATGTTTTCAAAGGGTGGTATGATGAGAGTATTAGAGGGTGGTGTTGTGGGTTATTCTGGTGGTGGATTTGGTGGTTGTTCAGATGGTGGTGTTTGGGGTTGTTCAGATGGGGGTGGAATTTGTCGTTCAGGTGGTGGAGTGTTAGCTTCCAGTTCAGGTTGTTATTGTGAGGCAAGAGCACGTGCCTAAAGTTGTGCTAGTGTGGGAGATTGAGGGTCAGAGGGTTCTAAGTCAGATGAAAGAATGTAATAGGGTGGGTATGAAGGTGTAGAAGATGTTGGTGAGATAGATTCGTTAAGAATTTCATCTTCAGATACTGGTAAGGTTATGGTGGAGAGGTTAAATTTTTGAAGTGGTGGTGATGGTGGATTAGAGGTTTGAGTATCAGAGGGTTTAGTGGTAGAGGGTTGGGTTTTAGAGTGGGTTTAGATAGGTGTGGTTTGGGGAAGAGAAGAAGCAATTTGCTTTAAATTGACAGAGTGAGAAGGAGGAGGCAGAGACTTACTTGGTGATTCGATCATAGGGACCAACGGTTTTGACACAAAATTTCCCCCCAGCTTTGCTTTGTTGGCCTTCTTTTGACTTCTAATAAGGCTCTCGCATTATCTTCATGAAGTTTGGTGGATGCTCAGGCAGCCAATCCACAGAGAACTCTGAGATGTCAACTCCTTGGCTTGCGAGATCCTTTAGATAATGTGCCACAACCTATGGAGGATCAATCTTGGAGAAGAGGTAGAGGCCATTTGGAATCTTCCTGTGATCCTTGAGTGCTTCCAAAGAGGTATCTAAAGAGGGTTTCACCCTGACTTGGTCAATCACCCCCATGCTCTTCAGATTGCGAGCATTCAGAGGCCTTCCAATGTCAACTATGACATCCTCCATCAAATTCTGATGGATCAGGTGATCCACCAACCCGCTATAGATCAGAACATCGGAGATAATCCTTCCCAGAGGGATGTAGGTTCTAGGCTTCATGTTGTTTCTGGTGTCTTTGACAGAGTCTCTGAGGTATTTGAAAAGCAGTGTTGGCAGATTTAGCTTGAGCCTTTTGTGAAGGAAGTAGAGTATGCACTTCTGATCTGTGTTGATGTAGTCAGAAGAGTTGGAGGGTGGGCGGAGGTTCTGGTGAAGTTCCTTGTTTTTGGAGGAGTTCCCTTCCGCGTTCTATTGGGAAATGGTTGAGGTAATTTCCTGGGACATGTACTTTGCCCTAGGGTTGATATTATAGATCCTTCTTCCCCCTATCTTCTCCATGTTCATAAGGGAGGCGATTGACTTCTCAGTGACGACAATCTTTACCCCCAGAACATGTGATACAATGTAATGGTCATATGAGTCTACAAAGCGCTAAACTCTTTTATCAGATAGGTATATACAGGGCCATAGAGCCTTTGGAAATAGGTTTCCCACCCTTGCATTCGGAGTTCCTAGGTAAGGCCTATTCCATTGCGTTTCATGTTCTCGAAATCTACCAACAATTCACACAAGACTTCAAACTTTTCAAATGGAGTGGCAAGATGGATATGTGGTTCACAATCCAAAATGTGTGGTTCTTTGTAAATGGGGGTAGAGATAACTCCGGTTGTAGGAATTGTTTGCTGGAAAAAAATGGGAGTTTGTTCTGTTGATTCCATTTGTTGAGAGTAGTTGTAGGAAGATTGTTGTTGGGAATCCATGAGTGTTGATGAAGTAGATGGAGATTGATGAACTTGATGAACTTGATAAGGAAGGAGGTTTGTGTAGGCTGTGAGTGTAAAGTGTGAAATTGTGAATTGTGAAACATATAAATACACATAGAGGGCTTGCAAAATGACAACGTTAGGAGTATTTGAGAAGTTAGAAAATTAATGATGGAACATAAAACAAGTTGACACGCTAGGCGAGAAATAATTACAGCTGATGATAGAAGTCTAATCCCCAAACCAGCACATTGCTCGAGAAGATCTCAAGGGTTTGTCTCTTGATTTCTGCTAGACAATTGTCTAGAAGATCCAAGGTCAGACGCAAGATACCCCATGTGTTGATCTATATGATCTTCAGGAATACAAAGGGATTGGATCCTGAGGATTTCTGATTCAGATGACTCCTAACTGGTAGAAGTATCAAAGTCAGATCCAAATGCCAGATGTTATTTCAGAGCCTTATTTTTCTATTTTAGAGAAGCACATTAGATTTATTCTGGGCAATTTTCAATTTTCAGGTTGTAAGACCCTAATTTTGTCCCTAAGATCCCTCATGGCATCATAACAGTGCATTGCATAGCCTCAAGGATCATTGAGGATCTTGGTTCCCTTTGCCTTTGGGTGGGATCTCTTATGAGTGGTTTGAGATCACCAAGCATGCTTGAATTGTATATCATTGCTTTTCTCATTTTGTTTACTAACCAAAAGCACAAAAATATGTCACTAACATCTTTTGTTTGTAGCTTGAGCAATCACAAGGTCCAAAGCCTCTAGGAGATCATTGGTACAAAGACATGGTCAAAAGGAGATGATAGCAAGCATGATAATGGTTCCCAAAGCTCTCATCCATCAAATATTCCTTCCTAGTGCCTCAAGGTATCATTTTGGTCAAGCAAGTCAAAGGGTTTGAGGTCTTATTCTTCAAAGAAACCCTAATTCATCTGTGCACCACAATGCCTTGCTCTTGAAGCAACCTCAGCCCATGATCAAATATAATCAAGGGAAGTTCTTTAATTATTCATTTCATGCATATTTGAACTTATTTGAGTGTCCTCAATCATCAATTCATCAAGGTTTGAGGCATGGACTTGAGAAGCTGATCAGTCAATACATCTGACTATTTTGAAGTGCATTGAGACCTAAATCTTTATGTGTTGGTCAAATGGAGATGGTTCCAAAAGAAACAATGTTCTTAAGGAAAATATGAACAACTTTCATGTTCATCAAAAATTTATTTGAAGCTTGGAAGACCATCTGCCATTCCAATACATTATAGGTAATTTTGACTGAAACCCTAATTTTGAAGCTTGGAAGACCATCTGCCATTCCAATACATTAAAAATTCTGAATTTTTTTGTCAAACTTTGTTTGACCTTGTTGAACTTAGGATAAATTACTTGGACCTTTCAAGGTTGATTTGAAGTAGTTTTGAAGCTTGACCTTTCCGTTTATTTTAATTCAAGATTATTTTTAATATTAAAAAATGCCAAAAATAGTTTATTCATTTCTTGACATCCAATCTTCATCTCACTTCTGTTTTTGATTGTTTGACCTTGACTCTCAATGTCATTGGTCAACATATGAGGATTGGTACATTGTATTTCATTTAATGCACTTTAATTTTGTCATTTCCAATTCTCTTATCCATCTTCTCCTTCTTCTACTTCTTTTTTCTCTTTGATCAATGAATTGAAGGTTGATAAGTATGCATTGGTTAGGGAGATTTAACATTCCTTGATTCAAATCTGATTCATCTTGATCAATTGATCAAGTGAATGGCTTTGCATTAAGGATAGGTTGTTTCCTAAATCATGCAAAAGACTTAAACCAATACAAGCTCAATTCTCTTTTTCTTTTTGGCATGGCAAGTTGTTGGAACTTGGTTCACTAATCAAGACTCCTAACTTGTGTTTGTTGCCTACATTATTATTGACCGGCCTCAGATAGTTGTGACTTCTACATAAGTCCAATTACGATTGCTTAACATAGCGCTAAATTTGCCTTCTGGCACACTAACTACTAACACTAACTATTGACAATTAACATTTACTTTATGCAATTTACTATTATGCAATTTACTATTCTTGCACATATTATTCATTTGCTTTTCTCTTTGCTCACTTGAGCACATGCTTATGTTAATGCCATTTGCCTTTTGCTCACTTGAGCACATAATTGTGTATATATTTTTGTGCTTGTGTTTTGTTTTGTTTATTGTGAACCAAATGCAAAGAAATGGACTTAGTTTCTAGGACTTCCCCTTATGCAAAGAAATGGAGAATTGGACTTAGACTTTAGGACCTTCCTTATGCAAATTTGGAGTAAAAGGATCTTAATGATGGAGATGGATTAGAAGGACCAAATATCTAAACTCACTCTTGTCCATTCTTGTTTTACGTCATGGAACTTTTGATGTGTGTGCTTTTGTGCTAGGGAATTTTATGAGAGCTTAATTGGAGGATCATTACCATGTTCATCTAAGTGGAAGATACAAGATACATTGAGGATCTCTTATAAGACTTGTTTGGTTGCTTATGCTTTATTGTGATTGCTTATTCCAAAGGATGGCAGCTACTTGGATCAAATATGATCTCAAGAGAGGGACTCCATTGTGGTTTTAATTCTTCATCCCTTCTCTTTTTGTTTTACTTAGGACTTTAGCCCTTCTTCTTCTTCTCCCCACTCTAACCCAAGCCAAAACCTTTTGTGAAAACATTAACACTTGTTTTCAAACATTAGAAACCTAAGCCTTATGCTTTTGATTTTCAAACTTTCTTTTCATAACACTTATTTTGAATTGAACTTTTAAGTCAACTTTGACCATTTTTTGTAGATACTTCTAATTGGTAAATATAACCCATTCAAATGCCTTCTTGTGGTTCCAATGGCCACTTTCTTAATCAAAAACTTTTCATAAACATTAGCCATAGGTTTGAGTTATCATAGTGGTTGATGTAAATCTCACCTCATCCTTAGTGATTGGATTATAAGCCTTCCATACTTATTATAGGGTTAACCCCTCACTAGTATGTTGAAGCCTTCCTCACATGGTGGATTGTTGGTTTAGGTTGAGTGTTCTCTCTTTGATAACAAAAGACCTTAAGGCTTTTGATTAAAATCAATTAACCAATCTTTGAGATTTTTACCCCGAACTACGAGGTTTTGATCCTAATCTTTTTATAAGATGGTACGTAGGCAATGGGTTTATCCATCCAAACACCAAAAATGTAAATAACTTGTACATTCTCCTCTCATCTCTTTTATCATGTTTGCACAAACAAAATTTTCACAAAACAAACAACCTTCATAACAAGTATGAAAAGGGCTCCCTAGGAGTACCTAGGATATTTTGGGTGCCTAACACCTTCCCATTAAATAACCAACCCCCTTACCCATATCTCTGTTTCTTTTACTAGTTTTTGTTAAGACTATTAGGTTTTTGTTCGCTTTCTAACCATTCCCTTGGATAAATAGAAGTGCGGTGGTGACTCGACTTGTACGGTTTACCTTGGATTTAGTCAATATCTCTAATGGTAACGAATACCCCGCTACAAAAAAGTGGAGACTCTGCTGGGGACTAATTGCCTAGTGGGTTTAGCCTACTTTTCATACATGTTGTATTGTATTGTCTTGTGACATATTTTTGTGCAATTTGGGATTATTGTATTGTATGTAATGATTGATTTGCTTGATATTAATTCCTTGATCGCTTGGTGAACTTTGTGAGATGAGTTCTATACCCGGACTCGAGTGCACTTAGGATAGAAGAATGGCATAGTCTTGTTGACTTGTGTGGAGTTATTCCTTAGCAAGTTGACTTGCAAGTCCATTAACCTAATGGAGGTCATTTTGGGATCAATAATGTCACACAAGTAAGTTGTGGTGAGACATTACTCTTTCCAATATAGACCTTAGCAGCCAAGGACCTTAGTTTACCAAACCCATCTTGGCCTATTTTTAGGATGTAGTGTGAAAGGCATTCAAATGTAAGATTTGATATGATTGTTACGCGATACTACACTCATAAGAGTCTCTCTTGAGAATATTTTTGGAATACGAGTAGTCGTTTATCCGATAATATCCGAAAGATGGGATGATGACTATGGGAACCTCCTGTAGAACATGTTTGACAGGTTTAAACCCTAGTACACTCCCTTTGGGTGGTTCTTAACCTAAACCCCATGCTCGTGACTCGCAACAAACCCTTGATTCATGGTTGATCCGTTCATATATCCTTAATATCAATGGAACTTGGGTGTAAATAAGGTGTAAACCATAATCCACCAAAATGGATGATTGATATTAAGGATAATATGATCCATCCCATGACCTTTGTTTGGTGTGCTTTGCTTGATATTTGAGGGTGATTGCTGCATTCATGCATTCATGCACTCATTTGCATCCATATCATCAGTAATAAAGAAAATTTTCAAGGAACTTAAGGGGTTTATTTGCAAAAAAATTCAGACATGGAAAGACAAAGAAGGAATACAAAGAAGTACAGCTTCAGACAACCAGATTTGAAAGAGTTAAGGAATCTGACATCCTATGTATTAGATCCTTTGGGTTTTAAAGCACGTTTTGGGAAGCTTTTTTCTCTTCTGACTACTTAGGTGGACGAAGGGTTGATGAGTGTATTGGTGGAGTTTTATGATCCCTTGTACCGTTGCTTCACGTTTCCTGACTTCCAGCTTTTGCCTACCCTTGAGGAGTATGCCTATCTTGTGGGTATACCTATTCTAGACCAGTTGTCGTTCAGTGGCTTGGAGAATGTTCCTACTTCTCAAGAGATAGCAGACATGTTGCATATAGATGAATCTCTGGTTGGTGCTCATATGACTACTAAAGGTGGAATTCAAGGTCTCCCTTCTGAGTTCCTCATTGCTTAAGCCACTATGTATGGGAAGGCCATGAGTGAGGATTCCTTTGAAGCCATATTTGTACTTCTCGTCTATGGATTGGTATTGTTCCCCAACATCGACAAGTTTGTGGATGTTAACGCTATTAGGATCTTTTCTACTCTTAATCCCGTTCCGACTCTGCTGGGTGATACCTATTTCTCTTTGCATATGAGTAATGCAAAGGGTGGTGGCGCCATTGTGTGTTGTTTGCCTCTGTTGTATAAGTGGTTTATTTCTCACTTACCACAGACGGTCGCCTTCAAGGAGAACAAAGGATGTCTACGGTGGTCCACGAGACTTATGTCTCTCACTAATGATGATATCTCTTGGTATAACCGTGTGTACGACAGTGTGCAGATTATTGACTCTTGTGGTGAATTCTCCAATGTGCCTCTTCTTGGTACATGTGGCGGGATTAACTACAACCCTGTTTTAGCACGTCGTCAGCTTGGGTTCCCTCTAAAGGATAAACCTAATAACATTCTGTTAGAAGGTGTGTTCTTTCAGGAGGGTAAAGATCCCCAAGGCTTGAAGGGCGGGATGGTCCGAGCTTGGCCCAAGATTCATAGGAAAGGAAGGAAGGAGTTGGGTCCTAAGAATTGCATTGCTTTGGAGCCTTACACTGCTTGGGTAAGGAAGAAAGCGTCTGAGTATCTCATGCCTTACGAGTATCCGAGACCTACACCTTTGGTTATGGTTAGGCCTTCAACTCTCCCTAATCAAGGAGTAGAGGAGTTTAGAGACAAAGACTTATCACATGCCTGGATCCGTGAAAGAGAAGAGTTGCTTCAGCAGATTAAGGAGAAGGATGCTTTGATTGAGTTCCTCGAGCATCAAGTTATTAATGACTCTGACGATGCATGGACTTCTCTACTCCAGCATCTATGCCAGCCGAATTCCCATGGGGGATGCCTCCCAATTTCATGCCTGAGGGTCCTGCTCCAACTTTTGCCTCTATGCCGGCATCTAGCCCGGTCCTTGCTGTTCCTCCTCCTGTTGTGCATACTCTTCCCAGGGTAGACGACACCATCTATCATTCTGAGCCATCTGAGGGCCCAGATGTCTACGAGAAGATGGACGCTATGAATGACCAATTCCTTGAGCTTCGCAAGGAATTGAAGACTCTTAGAGGAAAGGATCTTTTCGGCAAGTCTGCTGTCGAACTGTGCTTGGTTCCCAATGTGAAGATTCCCGTGAAATTCAAGGTCCCTGACTTTGAAAAATACAAGGAAAATTCTTGTCCTCTCAGCCACCTGGTCATGTATGCCAGGAAGATGTCAACTCAGACTGACAACGATCAGTTACTCATCCACTACTTTCAGGACAGTCTGTCCGGTGCCGCTCTGCGTTGGTACATGGGTTTAGACAACGCGAACATCTGATCCTTCAACGACCTTGGCGAGGCCTTCGTCAAGCAATACAAGTATAATGTGGATATGGCTTCCGATAGGGATCAATTGAGGGCCATGTCCCAGAAGGACAAAGAAACATTTAAAGAATACGCCCAGAGGTGGCGAGAGTTGGCAGCACAGATCGTGCCTCCGCTAGAAGAGAAGGAAATGACCAAGATCTTCCTGAAGACCTTGAGTTCATTCTATTATGAGCGGATGGTTGCTAGTGCTCCTTCTGACTTCACCGAGATGGTGAATATAGGGATGCGTTTAGAAGAAGGGGTTAGAGAAGGACGTCTAACCAGGGAAGAAGGCTCTTCTACCAGACGTTATGGGGCGTTTGCGAAGAAGAAAGATGGAGAGGCACATGCTGTGACCTTCCATGTGAAATCTAAAAGACCCTCTGTGAGGAGGAAGACCGTGCGTCCAGTCAGTAACTAGCACATGTTTTCATAGATAATCAACAGTATCAGCAGCATAGCAATAATCAACAACCACATCCGCAATATCAGCAACAACAGCACCGTCCGCAATAGCAGGCCTACCAGCCTTGAAAAAGTAATCAAACCAGGACGAGTTACGAGAGGAAAAAGGTCACTTTTGATCCTATTCCAATGACGTACGCAAAACTATATCCCTCTTTGATAGAGAGGAAGTTGATTACTCCAAGGGACCCACCGGCTATACCTGCTAACCCTCAGTGGTGGTATAAGCGTGAATTACATTGTGTTTACCATTCCGGTGCTCCCGGCCACGACGTAGAGAATTGTTACCCTTTGAAGACCAAGGTTCAAGACCTTGTGAGGTGTGGCATTCTATGTTTCGAGGACGTAGGTCCTAATGTGAAGAAGAACCCATTGCCCGAGCATGGGAAATTCGTCAACATGGTCCAGGCTGCCCTGGCAAGTACAAAGTCAAATATGTTAGTCATATTCGACAATCTTTGGTTGAGATGCATCGTTTGCTATGCGAGTACAGTCACTATGAGCACGATCATGATAGATGTCGAATCTGCCCTGTTAACCAATTGGTTGTCGCCAGGTGCACAAGGATCTTCAGGAAATGCTAGATGAATGAGTCATTGAGATTATTCAGAATAGGAAGGTTGACGAAGATGAGCCAGAGGTCAACGTAATTTCCCCGGTGTTCCGGATGCCCGAGCCTATTATCATTAAGTACGATGGCAGCAAGCAGAAGGTTTCTCCTGTTCTTATCATTAAGCCTGCCGGTCCAGTACCATATTCTTCTGAAAAAGCAATTCCCTTTCGTTACAACGCCGTTGCTGTGGAAGATAGGAAAGAAGTGGCCTTACCATCCTCCTTTGTTGTTAGCATTGCGGATGTAAGTGCACTGACCCGTAGTGGTCGTGTGTTTTTAGCACCTCCCAAGCCCCAGGCTAGTGCTGATTCTGTTGAACGCCCGATTGGGAACGCTGTGGACGCTCCGAATCCGGCACCTGTTGCTAAACCCTCCTCTACATTGATAACTCCTACTTCTGTTGGCCCAAGCGGCAATATGAAAGAAGACTGTGATGAGATGCTGAGGCTCATCAAGAGAAGTGAGTATAATGTTGTAGACCAGCTTCTACAAACACCATCCAAGATATCAGTGTTATCCTTGCTATCGAACTCAGAACCACATAGAGAGGCACTACAGAAGGTTTTGGATGTAGCATATGTAGATCATGATGTCACCATAGAACAGTTCGATATCATTGTTGCAAACATTACTACTTGTAACAATTTGAGTTTCTGTGACTCTGATCTCCCTGAGGAGGGAAGAGACCACAACTTGGCTTTACACATATCCATGAATTGTAGAGACGACGCCATGTCCAATGTGCTGGTGGACACTAGGTCATCACTAATTGTATTGCCGAAAACTACTCTTTCAAAACTTTCTTATCAAGGGCCTCCCATGAGGCAGAGTGGGGTAGTTATGAAAGCTTTCGATGGGTCGCGTAAAACAGTGATTGGAGAAGTTGATCTCCCAATCAAGATTGGACCAAGTGATTTCCAAGTTACCTTCCAGGTTATGGATATCCATCCATCATATAGCTTTCTCTTAGGCAGACCATGGATTCACGAGGCAGGCGCCGTGACATCCACCCTACATCAGAAATTGAAGTTTGTGAAGAATAAAAAGCTGGTGGTGGTAGGGGGAGAAAAGGCTCTCCTAGTTAGCCACTTGTCTTCCTTCTCATATATAGATGCTGAAGATGAAGTTGGAACTCCTTTCCAAGCTTTATCTATAGCTGAGCCTATTGAGAAGAGAACTCCTTCATTTACTTCCTATAGAGACGCGAAGTTGGCCAGTGAGTGTGGTGCAATTGCTGGTATAGGAAAAATGATTGAGCTAGAAGACAATAAGTCTCTAGCTGGCATAGGCTTTTCCTCTTGGATCTTCAACGAGAAAGGGTTATTCAAGAGTATAGGTTTCATCCACGCAGGTCAGGATGAAGAAGCTGCTGCTGTCTTGGAAGAAGATACAGAGGATTCTGGCAATTTCATTATCCATGGAGGGGTCTGCAACAATTGGGTCGCTGTGGATATTCCTACAGTTATCCACAAGTCAACGTAATGATCACTTTGTTTAAAAACCCTTCTCCCATTCCAAAAGGAGAAGTGATGACATTGTCGGCAACATAAATACAATGATATTTTCATTCAATAAATTCATGCTAAATGTTTGTTTTTCCAATTATTTTCCCTTTTTGCTTTTTGCATGAAATTGATGATCACATAAAACCTTAAAAATAAGAATAAAATCAATCTTTTCATCTGCATAATAATTTGCCTTGTTTGATTTCTAAAAGCTTTTCATATTCAAAATCATTATGCAGGTTGATCAAACCCATTGAACATAATGACCCAACGCCATCTCCCAATTTTGAATTCCCTGTATTTGAGGCAGAGGAAGATGATGTTGAAGAGATTCCTGACGAGATTACCCGTCTACTTGAGCATGAAGAGAAGATCATTCAGCCGTATCTTGAGAATCATGAAATAGTCAACTTAGGGTCTGAGGATTGTGTGCGAGAAATGAAAATTGGGGCACTCCTTGAAGAATCTGTTAAGAAGGGGTTGATTGAATTGCTACGAGAATACGTCGACGTCTTTGCTTGGTCATATGAAGACATGCCAGGTCTAGATACTGATATTGTGCAACATTTCTTACCTTTGAAGCCTGAGTGCGTGCCTGTACAGCAGAAGCTCAGAAGAACTCATCCTGATATGGCAGTGGAGATCAAAGAGGAAGTTCAGAAGCAAATTGATGCGGGGTTTCTGGTGACTTCTACATATCCTCAATGGGTGGCCAATATTGTGCCCGTGCCTAAGAAAGACGGAAAAGTCCGGATGTGTGTGGACTCTAGGGACTTGAATAAAGCTAGTCCGAAAGATGATTTTCCTCTACCACACATTGATATGTTGGTAGACAATACAGATAAATTCAATATCTTCTCATTTATGGATGGATTTTCCGGATATAATCAGATTAAGATGGCACCCGAGGATATGGAGAAGACAACATTCATCACACCTTGGGGAACATTCTGTTATCGAGTGATTCCCTTCGGTTTGAAGAACGCCGGAGCCACGTATCAACGAGCTATGACCACCTTGTTTCATGATATGATGCACAAGGAGATTGAGGTATATGTCGACGATATGATTGCTAAGTCAAGAACGGAAGTTGAACATGTAGAGCACTTGTTGAAACATTTCCAGCGTTTGAGAAAATATAAGCTTCGTTTGAATCCCAACAAGTGTACATTTGGAGTCCGTTCCGGCAAGCTATAGGGCTTTATTGTTAGTGAAAGAGGTATTGAGGTTGATCCTACAAAGGTCAAAGCAATACAAGAGATTCCTGCGCCCAAAATTGAGAAGCCAGTCCGAGGTTTTCTCGGCCGCTTGAATTATATTTCCAGATTCATATCCCAGATGATTGCCACATGTGCGCCGATATTCAAGCTCCTCCAGAAAGATCAGTCCCACGATTGGACCGAGGATTGCCAGAAAGCTTTCGACAGTATTAAAGAATATCTGTCTGAACCTCCGATTCTATCTCCGCCCGTGGAAGGAAGACCTTTGATTATGTATCTGACTGTTCTTGAAGACTCAATGGGTTGTGTCCTTGGTCAGCAAGACGAATCAGGGAAGAAGGAATATGCTATTTACTACCTGAGTAAGAAGTTCACTGATTGTGAGTCTCGATACTCAATGCTTGAGAAAACATGTTGTGCTTTGGCTTGGGCTGCTAAGCGCTTACGTCAGTATATGATAAATCATACGACTTGGTTGATATCCAGAATGGACCCAATCAAGTACATCTTCGAGAAGCCTGCTTTAACAGGAAGGATTGCTCGTTGGCAGATGTTGTTATCTGAGTATGATATCGAGTATCGAGCTCAAAAGGCTATTAAAGGAAGTATCTTGGCTGACCATTTGGCACACCAGCCTATTGAAGATTATCAGTCAGTTCAGTATGATTTCCTCGATGAGGAGATTCTGTATTTGAAATTGAAAGATTGCGATGAGCCTACACTCGATGAAGGGCCAGAGCCTAGTTCCAGATGGAGTAAGGTATTTGATGGCGCTGTAAATCAGTATGGAAATGGTATTGGGGCAGTGATTATTACTCCTCAGGGCACACATATTCCTTTTACAGCAAGGGTAACTTTCAAATGCACGAATAATATGGCTGAGTATGAGGCCTGTATTATGGGATTGGAAGAGTGTATTGATCTAAGGATCAAGCACCTTGATGTTTATGGTGATTCGGCCCTCGTTGTCAATCAGATTAAGGGTGAATGGGAGACGAATCAGCCTGGTCTTATTCCATATAGGGATTATGCGAGGAGGATTTCAACGTTCTTTACTAAGGTTGACTTCCATCATATTCCTTGAGATGAGAATCGGATGGCAGATGCTCTTCCTACGCTCGCTTCGATGATTGTGGTAAAACTGTGGAATGAAGTTCCCAATATCACTGTGATGCGCTTGGATAGACCAGCTCATGTGTTTGCAGTTGAAGAAGTAAAAGATGATAAACCATGGTATTATGATATCAAGTGTTTCCTTCAGAACCAGGGTTACCCGCTTGGGGCATCTGTGAAAGATAGGAAGGCTTTGAGGAGATTGTCAGGCAGTTTCTACCTCAATGGCGAAGTGCTTTATAAAAGAAATTTTGACATGGTTCTGTTCAGATGCGTGGATAGACACGAAGCAAACCTGTTGATGACTGAGGTCCATGAGGGTTCATTTGGTACTCTTTCCAATGTACATGCCATGGCTAGAAAGATGTTCAGAGCAGGCTACTATTGGCTGACAATGGAGTCTGACTGCTATAAATATGTGAAGAAATGCCATAAGTTTCAGATTTATGCGGATAAGATTCATATTCCTCCGACACTTCTGAATGTGATTTCATCACCATGGCCTTTCTCCATGTGGGGAATCGACATGATCGGCATGATAGAGCCGAAAGCATCTAACGGAAACAGATTTATTCTCGTAGCAATTGATTACTTCACCAAGTGGGTCGAAGTGGCATCATATGCTAATGTGACCAGGCAGGTGGTCGTGAAGTTTATCAATAATCAACTCATATGCCGTTATGGTGTGCCAGATAAGATCATTACGGACAATGGATCTAACTTAAACAACAAAATGATGAAAGAGCTGTGTAGTGAGTTCAAGATTACGCATCATAATTCTTCTCCTTATAGACCCAAGATGAATGGGGCTGTTGAAGCTGCTAACAAGAACATCAGGAAGATTATCCAGAAGATGGTTATTACGTATAAAGATTGGCATGAGATGCTACCATTTGCTTTGCATGGTTATCGTACATCTGTCCGCACTTCAACAGGGGCAACCCCTTTCTCTCTTGTTTATGGCATGGAGGTTGTACTCCCAGTAGAGGTGGAGATCCCATCACTGAGAGTCTTGATGGAGGCCAAGTTGACAGATGCTGAATGGGTTCAGAGTCGTTATGACCAGCTGAATTTAATAGAAGAGAAGAGATTGACTGCCATGTGCCATGGTCAGTTGTATCAGCAGAGAATGAAGAAAGCTTTTGATAAGAGGGTCAAGCCTCGTGTGTTCCGAGAGGGTGACCTTGTGCTCAAGAAAGTCTTGTCTTTCGCATCCGATTCCAGGGGCAAGTGGACTCCAAACTATGAAGGTGCATATGTTGTTAAGAGAGCCTTTTCAGGCGGTGCTTTGATACTTACAACTATGGATGGGGAGAATTTCACTCGTCCTGTGAACTCAGATGCAGTCAAGAAATACTTCGCCTAAGAAATAAAAACAGAATATCTCGCTAAGTTGAAAACCCGAAAGGGCGGCTTAGGCAAAAATGAGCGTCTCGGTGGATTGAAAACCCGAAAGGGCGGTCCAGGCAAAAGTTAGAGACATAAAAAAATGAATGAATATTTGTATCCTGCTAGATTGAGCACCTCACCCTGGAGCAATCTAGGCAAAACCTTGGGATTTGGCAAGTAACTCCATCCTGGCAAGACTTTGTTCTACATCTGTCATCCGTCAGAGATTCTTGTTCATTCGTCATCAACCAAAGCTTCGAATACATCGAATTCAGAATTGGTGGAGAAATGGTCATTATGTTCAATGTAGCCCTTTTACAATGTATATCACCAATTTCAAACTTGTAAAGATCTATGGGGTCTTGCCATTTGCAGGCTACCATTCCATCAAATAAATTCGAGCATTTTTCCAATTATTTGCACTCTTATTTGTTTCTATTTCAACAAATGTTTTGCATGCTTTTAATTGAGAAAATATCATTGTTTTGAGAAAATGAATTTTATATAACTTTTTTTTAAACAAAGTGAATATTCACAATGAAAAAAAGATACTTAGGGGATCCTCAGTGCTCTCCCAAGGATGGTATGATCCCCAACAGGGTAAGACAGTTGTTCATATATTGGCATGACTGTATCTTCTTCCTCCGGAGCCCCTTTTTATGGTTTATCCTACTGAGTGGTAGGCTTGTTAAGATGTTCACCACTCTCCCCTTCAGTGTGGTAGCAAACCCTTTTTTCCTCAGCAGATGTGATCTCTTTGGTGAGTACGGTACTTGGTGGTTGATTCTCTAGAATCCCTTTGGACTCCCCAGTAGAGTTGCTCATGTGGTGGATGTGGTCCCCTTATAACTCTTTTCCCCAGCCGGATTGACTGGTGATTCATCCCCTGCAGAGGTATTATTGTTTCTCGGTATCTTATCCCCGACAGATTGGATACTCTTTGGTGATTTTGGGCTTTCTCTCTTGAGATGTAGTATCGAACGGTTGTGTGCCTATTCCTTTGGAGCTGTTTGTGTTAGAAATGTCTGTTTGTCAGCATTCATCATACATAAACCACGCATATGTGCACATATTTCCAAACATTTGGATATTCATATTGCATTTTTTCAATATATCTTTTGTTTGTTATCCTCTGCTAGTTGGTAATATATTTCCAAGCAAGATATCGGTGTTTGATCCCTCAATATAGAGAGTCAGCTTCCTTAAGCAGAAAGTGTTTATCTTTCCTTCCGCATTCCCCACTGAGTTATATCCTCATGGAAGAAAGTTGTTTTTGCTTCCTCCCAACACATATATTGGGATGGGTTCCCCTATTGAGTTATATCCTCATTAGGACGAGTCTTGATTCAGTTCGCCTCTTTGGTTTGATCCTAAATTGGCTTCTTGGGATATGTTTCTTGTGTTTCCCCGTGGTATAGATGAATAATTGCTCAGTAACCACTAATTATCCATCCTATCCCCGGCGGAGCCTGTGGTTTTCTACCCTTGTATCGGTAGTTATGAATCCTACTGTCTCCCCTTTGCAGAGTTAACCTTGTTGCTCATCCTAGTCGATGACGGTTACTTTTCTGTGGTTTTCTACCCAGTATCCGGTAGATGCAATCCTCTCCTTGATGGTTATCATTATTCAATATTCGGTGTTGATATTCCCTCTTTTTCCTGGATAATTGCCCTGTTTACGCAATTTATCCCCAACGGGTTATCTTTCGTCTATCCTGTTGTTGTTGGTAACGATTGTTTCTCTCCTGAATTGGTCATCATTATATACCTAGTTTTGGTATCCCGATGCCTTTCTATTTGACGGTCAATTTATCCTTTATTAACCCAGTAACCGATTGTGGATAATCTTCCATGCGAGTATACTATCTACGTTCTAACGGTAATAGATAGTATATCTCATGCACTCTTCAGTCGAAGCCTTTTGTTCTTCCCTAGTTGAGTAAGATTCAATTCCCCGTTGCGGAATCGAATGTCCATCCCTTAATCGAGTTTGCTTTTTGCCCTCTTTTTGGATGAAGAGTGTTTTGGGAATATTCCCCAACTCACGCCTTGGTTGGTCACCTATTATATGCCCAGTAAACGGTATCCCTGGTGTGCCCTCCTTCTACTCCCTATTATGACTTTTGTCCCCTGTGGAGTCATATTTTCCTGAGTTGAAATATACCTTTTTAGGTATTCCTCCGATGATTTTGGAGTCTTGATATCTCTCACCCTTATACCGGTCTTAGATATTCATTTCTTCCCGGGCATGTTGTATCTCTGACCATTATGTCGGTGTTCAGATCACATGTCTCATTGAGCTTGTTACCCGGTAATCGGTAACACCTCATCTCGCTGCTTCCCCAGGAGAGTCTTTTCAGACATCCCCAGTGAGGTCCGTTGTGGATCGTTTTTGTTGTATTGGTATATTCCCCAATACGGGCGTATTCGAGTCAGCTCGAGTCTTTCCAATGGATCTCTCCCATTTGGATTTCTACTCCCCAAGCTTTGAGTCGTGACCTGCTCACGCATTTTTATCCCTCTTCTATCCCCATGAGAGTCCCCGGGATCTTGGTTGCATGGAATGTATTACTCATATGGATTATCAGTGTCTACTGATTTCTTTACTACTTTGTTGACGCATATCCCCACAGAATGTTACCATTTTTGCATACATACATTTGCATCGTGAGGTCTCTTAGGGACCAAAATTCGTCTCTTTGTTATTATTTAAGCCCATTCTACCTCGTCGAGATGAAGATTTTAACCTTCACTTCCCCGGCTAGAATGACCTTAAATAGGGGCATCTGTAATAACCTAATTTTGTCCCTAAGATCCCTCATGGCATCATAACATTGCATTGCATAGCCTCAAGGATCGTTGAGTATCTTAGTTCCCTTTGCCTTTGGGTGGGATCTCTTGTGAGTGGTTTGAGATCACCAAGCATGCTTGAATTGTATATCATTGCTTTTCTCATTTTGTTTACTAACCAAAAGCACAAAAATATGTCACTAACATCTTTTGTTTGTAGCTTGAGCAATCACAAGGTCCAAAGCCTCTAGGAGATCATTGGTACAAAGACATGGTCAAGAGGAGATGATAGCAAGCATGATAATGGTTCCCAAAGCTCTCATCCATCAAATATGCCTTCCTAGTGCCTCAAGGTATCATTTTGATCAAGCAAGTCAAAGGGTTTGAGGTCTTGTTCTGCAAAGAAACCCTAATTCATTTGTGCACCACAATGCCTTGCTCTGGAAGCAACCTCAGCCCATGATCAAATATAATCAAGGGAAGTTCTTTAATTCTTCATTTCATGCATATTTGAACTTATTTGAGTGTCCTCAATCATCAAGTCATCAAGGTTTGAGGCATGGACTTGAGAAGCTGATCAGTCAATTCATCTGACTATTTTGAAGTGCACTGAGACCTAACTCTTTATGTGTTGGTCAAATGGAGATGGTTCCAAAAGCAAAAATATTCTTAAGCACAATATGAACAACTTTAATGTTCGTCAAAAATAGATTTGAAGCTTGGAAGACCATCTTCCATTCCAATACATTATAGGTCATTTTGACTGAAACCCTAATTTTGGGTCAACTTCCCAAGGACATAACTCATTCATTTTTTATTATTTTGAGGTGGGATCAAATGGATTGGAAATATCAAGATGTGTACTTCAAATTTTATGTTTAACAAAATTCCAAAATCTCAAATTAAATACATGTGATAATGCAAGACATTATAGGTCATTTTGGGACAAATGCATTAAAAGTCAAATAGGTCCAACTTCAAGTGCCCATAACTCTTTCATAAAAAATCTAAATGATGCAGAATTTAAGTTCATTTTGATTGTCTTAAAAAGATCTACAACTTGTATGTTGGAGGTTTTTCCATTTGAAGCTTGCATCATCAAAACAGAAGGGCTTGAAAGTTGGCCAATTTTAGAAACCTTGCCTTGACATGTTTTGCATATCACACTTTAAACTCAAATTTCATAAATTTCCACTTTCCAAATGGATTTTTGACCAACATAACAATTGTTCCAATGCTCAATTAATGAGCTCAGATCCAACGCTCCTCCTTTTTTTGCATTTTCTATTTTCTATTTTTATTTTCCTAAATTCCAATTATCTTCAAAATTTAATATCTATTTAATTTTTAATCCAAAAATTATGGGACCAATTGCATTATTTCCCAAATAAATTCTAGTTTCTATTTGTGTTTTTTTAATATTTTTATTTTGTCATTTGATATTTTTTGTGAATTTTCTCTTTTTTGGTTATTTTTAATTCATTTTAAATAGCTTTTGATATTCAAAAAATGCAAAAATATTTTCCTAACCTATTTGAATGATGATGGATCTATGAAAAATATTCTCATCAATTTTTGAATTGATTTGAGATTTATTTGAGATTTTAGTTCAATTAGGTTATGTTTATTCATTTTTAATTGATTAAAAATAGTTTTTGACTTTTAAAAATGCTGAAATTTTTTGTCAAACTTTGGTTGACCTTGTTGAACTGAGGATAAATTACTTGGACCTTTCAAGGTTGATTTGAAGTAGTTTTGAAGTTTGACCTTTCCATTTATTTTAATTCAAGTTTATTTTTAATATTAAAAAATGCCAAAAATAGTTTATTCATTTCTTGACGTCCAATCTTCATCTCACTTCTGTTTTTGATTGTTTGACCTTGACTCTCAATGTCATTGGTCAACATATGAGGATTGGTACATTGTATTTCATTTAATGCACTTTAATATTGTCATTTCCAATTCTCTTATCCATCTTCTCCTTCTTCTTCTACTTCTTTTTTCTCTTTGATCAATGAGTTGAAGGTTGATAAGTAAGCATTGGTTAGGGAGATTTAACATTCCTTGATTCAAATCTAATTCATCTTGATCAGTTGATCAAGTGAATGGCTTTGCATTAAGGATAGGTTGTTTCCTAAATCATGCAAAAGACTTAAACCAATACAAGATCAATTCTCTTTTTCTTTTTGGCATGGCAAGTTGTTGGAACTTCGTTCACTAATCAAAACTCCTAACTTCTGTTTGTTGCCTACATTATTATTGACCGGCTTCAGATAGTTGTGACTTCTACATAAGTCCAATTACGATTGCTTAACATAGCGCTAAATTTGCCTTATGGCACACTAACTACTAACACTAACTACTGACAATTAACATTTACTTTATGTAATTTACTTTTATGCAATTTACTATTCTTGCACAGATTACTCATTTGCTTTTCTCTTTGCTCACTTGAGCACATGCTTATGTTAATGCCATTTGCCTTTTGCTCACTTGAGCATATAATTGTGTATATATTTTTGTGCTTGTGTTTTGTTTTGTTTATTGCGAACCAAATGCAAAGAAATGGAGTTAGTTTCTAGGACTTCCCCCTATGCAAAGAAATGGAGAATTGGACTTAGACTTTAGGACCTTCCTTATGCAAATTTGGAGTAAAAGGATCTTAATGATGGAGATGGATTAGAAGGACCAAATCTCTACACTCACTCTTGTCCATTCTTGTTTTACTTCATGGAACTTTTGATGTGTTTGCTTTTGTGCTAGGGAATTTTATGAGAGCTTAATTGGAGGATCATTACCCTGTTCATCTAAGTGGAAGATACAAGATACATTGAGGATCTCTTATGAGACTTGTTTGGTTGCTTATGCTTTATTGTGATTGCTTATTCGAAAGGATGGGAGCTACTTGGATCATCAATATGATCTCAAGAGAGGGACTCCATTGTGGTTTTAATTCTTCATCCCTTCTCTTTTTGTTTTACTTAGGACTTTAGCCCTTCTTCTTCTTCTCCCCATTCTAACCCAAGCCAAAACCTTTTGTGCAAACATTAACACTTGTTTTCAAACATTAGAAACCTAAGTCTTATGCTTTTGATTTTCAAACTTTCTTTTCATAACACTTATTTTGAATTGAACTTTTAAGTCAACTTTGACCATTTTTTGTATATACTTCTAATTGGTAAATATAACCCATTCAAATGCCTTCTTGTGGTTCCAATGGCCACTTTCTTAATCAAAAACTTTTCATAAACATTAGCCATAGGTTTGAGTTATCATAGTGGTTGATGTAAATCTCACCTCATCCTTAGTGATTGGATTATAAGCCTTCCATACTTATTATAGGGTTAACCCCTCACTAGTATGTTGAAGCCTTCCTCACATGGTGGATTGTTGGTTTAGGTTGAGTGTTCTCCCTTTCATAACAAAAGACCTTAAGGGTTTTGATTAAAATCAATTCACCAATATTTGAGATTTTTACCCCGAACTACGAGGTTTTGATCCTAATCTTTTTATAAGATGGTACGTAGGCAATGGGTTTATCCATCCAAACACCAAAAATGTAAATAACTTGTACATTCTCCTCTCATCTCTTCAATCATGTTTGCACAAACAAAATTTTCACAAAACAAATAACCTTCATGACAAGTATGTTTTGGGTGCCTAACACCTTCCCATTACATAACCAACCCCCTTACCCAGATCTATGTTTCTTTTACTAGTTTTTGTTAAAACTATTATGTTTTTGTTCGCTTTCTAACCATTCCCTTGGATAAATAGAAGTACGGTGGCGACTCGAATTGTATGGTTTACTATTAAGTCATTTACTTTATGCAATTTAATTTCAAGTCATTTACCATTCATTGTCATTTACATAGCATTAATTTGTTTATGTTTGTGTCATTTTCACTTTGCTCCTCTGAGCCATATATTGTGATTGTATATATTTCTTTGTGTATTTTGTTTGTGTTTGTGGTCTTAGGATCTTAAAATACTTAATAAACAACTAAAAAACCTAAAAAATGTTTGGTGGACTGTTGGGTTTGATCTGAGCTTTTGGACTTAGAATTAGGAAACATTCCATATGCAAAAGGGACTTGGCCAATGCCAACATTTATGAGACTAGGTTATTGTGATTGGAGCTTCCATCTGATGTAAGTATAGGGATACACTTGAATTCATCTGCTACATGGTCTTGATGCAATTGTTATTTTAATCTCATGCCTAATGCTTTATTCCGAGTTAATTAAGGAGTATTTCATCTGATACATGAGAAGACAAAGAAGACTGTTAGCTATGGATTTTAAAATTCTTTTCTCATCCCCACACTCTATTTATTTCAAATATATTTTATACCAAAAACACATACACACATAAAAAAGGGCTCCCTAGGAGTACCTAGGACACTTTGGGTGCTAACACCTTCCCTCTGTGTAACCAACCCCCATACCCGTAATCTCTGGCCTTTTATTAGTTTTGATTTGAAAACTTCTTATCTTTGGGTTTTGTATGTACTTTTCCCTTTTCCTTTGAAAACAATAAAAGCACGGTGGCGACTCTGGTTTTATTGACGTTAAGCTTATTCATTGCTTGATGTTCATGAATTTACCCTTACACATACGTGTAGCGGGAAATTCATAATCATCAAGCTATTGACAAGCTAGAGATCAA
Organism: Lathyrus oleraceus; assembly: GCF_024323335.1. Lineage (NCBI taxonomy): Eukaryota > Viridiplantae > Streptophyta > Magnoliopsida > Fabales > Fabaceae > Lathyrus > Lathyrus oleraceus. The sequence goes on along the minus strand of NC_066585.1, from coordinate 431,196,891 downwards.
ATAACAAGAGTCGCCACCGCGCCTTTATTGTTTCCAAGGGAAAAGGGAAAAAGTACAAACAAAACCCAAAAGTAAGAAGTTTTCAAATCAAAACTAATAAAAAGTCAGAGATCACAGGTAAGGGGATTGGTTACACAGAGGGAAGGTGTTAGCACCCAAAGTGTCCTAGGTACTCCTAGGGAGCCCTTTTTGTGTGCATATGTACTTGGTATAAAGTGATGTTTACAAACAAATAGAGAGGGGGGATGAGAAAAGAATTCATTAATTATATTTTTGTGTTTGACAAGACCTTCGGTCTTGTGCCTACGTACCAACATAAAAATGAGGGATCAAAACCTCGTAGTTCGGGATACAAATTCCAAAGTGGATGCATTTTTTTAACAAAAATTAAGTTTGAAAGGCACAAAGGGCCTGAAAATGGTTTGAATGAGTTAGTTCTTTTTGGGCTTTTTGAAAGTTTAATTCAAGTATAGTTAAGTCTATTTACAAGTTTGATTTAAGAAAAGAAGTTTGAAAATGCAAAGAAGATTTTATCTTTTTGCAAAAGTGGTCAAAGTTTAGAACAAAAGTAGTTCACACAAAGAAGATTTTGAAAAATGGAGGGAGAGATGTTGAAATTAAAGAAATGGGGAGAAGATGAAGAGACTATCCTATGTACAAAATTAAAAGTTTAGAGTTGAAAAGATCTGACCAAATGGGTTGCAATCCAATAGATAAGAATGTCAATAGAAACCCAGAATTCCCTTTGACTTTTAGAATCAAACAACACACAAATGCACAATTATATGATCTTAAAGAGCAAGGCATCAAATAAAGATGGGCACATCCAAGCTTATCCATTCCATGATCTTCTTCAAAATAGCTCATGTAACAGATGAATTCCACAAGTCACAGGTTCACAATGATCATGTTGCAGATGAATTTAGAGATGTCTTCAAAGATGTATCAAATGAATTTCCAATTGCAAGCACTTGATTACTCAACAAATTGGCATTGGTCAAGTCCTTTAGCATAGGAAGGTTTCCTAGATTCCAAGTCCATTTGTCCAAGATCAAGCCAACAGTCCACACAAAAGTTTTTTAGGGTTTTTTGCTGTTATTATGTTCATTAATGGTCAAAGACCACACAAACAAGCAAAGTATACACAAGCAAAATATATCACACAATATGGTTCAAATGGACAAAGTGAAAATTGCATTAACATAAACAATTAGAATGATATGAACAATGGAAAATGAAATAGAGTGCTAAAAGTAAAAGCTTGAAATTAAAAGTTAGTAGTTAATTGGTTAGAAGTTAGTATTGTTTTACTTTTTCTTTTCATCTTAAGAGATTCTTTGGAGAACACTCAACCCACTTATCACAAGCATGAATCCTTGAGCCAAAACATCTTCCAAAGGAAGGAAAGAAGGCCATGTTTCCACATTATACCATGAAAGAGGGGAGACTTACAGTCTCACTAACTAGAATGCTTATGCCTTTTATGTCACAAATTTAGCGCTATGTTAAGCAATCGTATATGGACTTATGTAGAAGTCACAACTATTTGAGGTCGGGCAATAAATTTTTGGTGTTAATGCATGTTAGAGACATAGTATAATGGACTATGATCACGAACCATACCACACCCAAAAAGAATATGCAAAAGGTGTAGCCTAATCTCATTCATACTTATGTTAATCTTTCAATCAACTAGTTTTAGGACTTTAAGATATCATAGGCCAAATGGAATGAATGAATGAAGAAAGGGAATAAGCTGAAGTGGGAGGGGGATGGATCAAAACACAAATTGGTCAAAGGAGGACTTTTACCGAATTAATATCATCCATTCATTTTGGGAGATGGAATGTACATTCCATCAATCCCCTAAATCCAATGATATAAATTTGACTAAGTCAAATCAACCTTGACCAAGGCCCAACAACAAGAGTCAAACATAAACAAGTCATCACAATTGGTCAACAAATTTATTTGACATTTATTCAAATTAAAAAAATACTAAAATAATGCATTTAAATTTAATATGGTTTGTCCAATTCCTAAAATCTGATCAAAACACCAAAAAAATGGCCATGAGATTTATCATAGGTCAAACAAGGTCAAAGGACCTTGGAGAAAAATTTTTTTGTACATTTAAAAATATTTTTAAACAATAAAAAACAAATGCAAAATCAATTAATTCATGAAAAATATTAATAATGATCCAAAAAATAGTTTTAATTCAGAATATGAAAGAGAAAAATATTTGAAATTTTTTGGTGAAAGTCCCATATTTTTTGGATAAATGTTGAATTTAATATGATTATTGAAAATAATGCAATTAAAATGAAAATTAAAATATCAGAAAAAACGTGGACCACTTGATCCCCCTCATTAATTGAGGTGGCAGATCAAGTGGCCAGAAACACGCGTTCCACCGTGCACATGAGTCAGCGCGGCATAACATTGGTATTCAAAAGGAACGATCGTGATTAAAACAAATTACATGGATCCGGTCTTCTTCTTCGGTGGACCTCACCGAACTGGTCCACAATCAACCATCACCAAAATTAAAAACAAGGACATGATTTCAAAGTAAAAATGGCACTGAGTTTGAATCTAGCCTCAATTCACTCTAACTCCAAGTATATTGAGAGATACATGGAGTTGAAATTTGAGGTACATGAACTGAGTTGCTTAGATTTGGCCTCAAAGCAACTCAATCTTGTTGCCTACATTGGTAGTACTTCAGACAACCAAAGAATCAATAGAATTGAGAAAGAATTCGAGAGAATCGAAGAGATCAAAATTTCTGGAAAATACCTTCAATGGAGGTCTGGATTCAACTGATCTTGATCTTACTCGTGCTTGTTCTCACTGCAATTGCTTGCAGAGGAAGGATTGAATGCTTACAAGGCTATGGATTCCTGGAGATTTGAATTTCAAAATAGTGGAAATTCAACCTCAAATTCAAATGAATTTCTTAGGTTTATCCTTTGCAAAGTGAGGGTTAGAGATGGGGGATCAAAGCTGGCGCAAATGTGTCTTGATTGCCATAAGTCAACAAATGAATGTTAGATAGTCTGAATTCAGCTTGAATTGCAAGACAGGTGTGCATTTAGATTTGAAGTTTGATCATTTCCAAGTGATGACACCATGTTAATGCCATGCGCAACCTATGCATTTCTTGTACAAAATGAATGAATTTGAGCTCTTTGGAAAGGTGAGATCAAGAGGAACAACTTTCATGTTAAAACTTTTTCATTTGGAGCTTGGAACTTGGAGAAATTTGAGGTGGAAGTATGGAAATTTTTGACATATCAAATTTTTTCTAAGTGTCAAGCCATATGTCTCAATATTCCACCTTGCTTAACTTTTTATATGAGCTTCAAATGAGAAAAGTGTCTTCATAAATGTTGTATCTCTCTCAAAGACCTTAAAAATGGTCACCAATTTCATGTCATTTGGATTTGAAATGATAGAGTTATGCATTTTTGAAGTTTGGAAAAATCACTTGATCAATGGTATAGGTCAAAAGTGACCTATAATATAACCTCATATCACATGCTCAAAAAAGTTGAATTAGCTCCCACTCCAAGCATAAACGTTGAAGTAGACACATTGAATTTGATTGTTCAACTTGGAAATCTTTCATCTCATACAAATTGAGAAAGTTATGGCCTTGGGAAGTTGACTTTCAAATTAGGGTTTAGACAAAATGACCTATAATGTTTCAATATAGAAAATGATTTTCCAAGCAAAACTAGCTCTAGGTCTCAACATGAAAGTTGTTTGGAATATCATTTAGAGTAAGTTTTCTCTTTGAATAATTTTCAAATGGTGAAAATTGCAGAAAATAGGATCTAGGGAGACCCAGTTTTGATCAGATGAATCCATATGGCCAACCACCACCAACCAACTTGCTAACTTCCAATTCTCTTGACTATCTTGGCTCATGGTATATAATATATGCATAAGATTATTAATTTTGAAGTGTCCCTTGAGAAATTTGATCAAATGGTGAGATAGCTTGTTGGAGAAGTTACTCAAGATACCCAGTCAAACTAGGGTTTCCAAGGCAAATCACCCTCAATATAACATGTAGAGAACATTAGGACACATATATGATGCTCAAAACCATTCTTGGATCAATTCTTGGTTGTGCTCTTTGTTCATGGGGGTCTCAAACCGTAGATGTGAACTTGATGAATCAATGAGATCATGCCCTTCCTACAAAAGAGTTAGGCAAATGCAAAGACATATTTTTGACGTTTTGGTTAGTGAAATGATAAAATACAAGTATGATACAATCACAAAGTGTTTGGTGATCTCTCCCAAAACAAACCCAATGAAAGAGGGGTAAGGATGATACCAAGATATGATCCTAATGATAATGCTTATGATGGAATTACAGGAGGGATCTTAGGGTCAAAATTGGGGTCTTACAGCTGCCCCTATCTAAGGACATTCTAACTGAGGAGAAGGTCAAAATCTTCAGCTCAACTCAGTAGAATGGGCTTAAATAACAACATAGAGAAACAAAGTTTGGTCCCTAAGAGAACTCATGATATGAATGTAAAAGTTAATGATTTCTGGGAAATATTGCCACAAAGGAAATTGGTTAAAGTGAACATATCAAGGATAGACTCAGGCAGGGGACTCTACTGAGGAGAAAAATAAGGGTACTTTTGTCGGGTATTTAGCAAGAAGTAACAAACTGCAAACTAAGAAGAATATTACCCTTTACTGGGTAATAGACTCTTAGGGGATCAAAGCATCTATCTAGGTAAGAGCTAGAAAGAAACAATCAATCAAGACTGAACCCAATGAGGACATAACCCAAGGGGAGTGATTCCATCCAGAAAATATACTGGAGATGAAAATGAAATAACAACCATCCACGAGGAAACAAACTCAGTGGGGAAATGGAGAAATGTTAAAGTCTTTCTGCTTAAGGGGCTGACACTTTACAATTGAAGGAGGACAGACACCAGATTTGGTACGGGGATAAAATACCGCCATAATAGAGATAAGAATCTCAAAAAAATCAAATAGGAAGATGCAGGATATGAAAATTATGAAATTATGAATGTATATGTATATATGATGGTTATGCTGACAAAACGATCACAAAGGATACAAAGGTGTCGCAAAGAATTTGAACCACCGGTACAATCCTCGGTCAATCCACAAAATATGGAGACAACTACTGGAGAATAGAGAGATCAACATCCCAAAGGTTCAAACCTAATTGGGGAAGGAGGAGATCTGCCGAGGACAAAACATCCAATCTGTGGGGAATTTTAGGTCAACACCATAAAAATGAGAGACAACCCTACAGAGAATAATCATAACAAAAGCTGCTCAGAAACCAGGAGGAAACTCTGAATGGGAACAAGTTGAATAGCGATTGGTGGGGACACCAAATCGATCCACTTAGGAAGATCAACCATCTCTGAAGATCAATCCTGCTGAGGAAATACGAACTTTGCTGGAGAAGGCAGAAACTTTGTTAGGGAACACAACATGCCGCAGGGTATCTGTATCAACCACATCTGCTGGGGACAAGGAAAGAAATTCCACTGAGGGTTGAACACTCCACCGAGGAACTGAATCAACACTAATGTCTAGGGATACCTGAAGGGTTAACTGCTTGGGGAACCTCTGATGCTTCGCACTTAAGGACTAGCGATCCATCGAAATGCTGTTGATATTCATTTTAACTTGCTTTGGAAAAATTCTCGCTTTTATATATTAAAGAAAACTTGGTTTTTATTTGAAAAATTAATTTAAAAATGATCATAATAAAATTTAAAACTATTGGTTGAAGTAAATAAGAGTAGAAACGATTGGATAAAAGCTCAACTTTATTTAATGGAATGGTAGTCTGTAAATGACAAGACTCCATAAATTTTACAAAGTTGAAAATGGTAATTTACATGGAAAAGGGTTACATTGGATACAAATGATCCTTAATCCCTCTACCAACTCTTGATATCCACTGTGCTCTTGACCGCTGTTGGGGTGATGAATCGATGTCAACACTTGTGCTCAAACAAGCCTTCAAAATCACTGAAGATCAACAGAATGCAGTTACTTGCCATAATCCCTAATTTTTGCATAAGTTTCTGCAAGGTGGGGTACTCAACTTATCAGAAAATTCTTTCTGTTTTATGTCTCTAATTTTTGCCTGGATCGCCCTTTCGGGTTTTCAATCCACCGAGACGCTCATTTTTGCCTAAGCCGCCCTTTCGGGTTTTCAACTTAGCGAGCTGTTCTTTTCTTTTTAGGCGAAGTATTTCTTGACTGCATCTGCGTTCACAGGACGAGTGAACTCTTCACCATCTATAGTTGTAAGAATCAAAGCACCGCCCAAAAAGGCTCTCTTATTATTAGGAGTCCATTTTCCTCTGGAATCTGGCTTGAACGTTAAAATCTTCTTGAGCATAAGGTTACCTTCTCCGGACACTCGAGGTTTGACCTTCTTATTAAAGGCTTTCTTTATTCGTAGTTTCAACAGTCCCATTCATCTTGGGTCTGTAGGGAGAAGAATTATGATGTGCAATCTTGAAGTCTTTGCTAAGGGCTTCCATCATATTGTTATTCAAGTTCGATCCATTGTCAGTAATGATCTTGCTTGGCATACCATAACAGCATATGATCTGATTTTTGATAAACCTCACAACAACTTTCTTGGTCACATTTGCATACGATGCCGCTTCAACCCATTTTGTGAAGTAGTCGATTGCCACTAATATGAAACGATTTCCATTTGAAGATTTAGGCTCAATCATCCCAATCATATCAATTCCCCACATGGAGAATGGCCATGGGGAAGAGATAACATTCAGTAGTGTCAGAGGAACATGAATCTTATCAGCATAAATTTGACACTTGTGGTACTTCTTCACAAATTTGCAACAGTCAGATTCCATTGTCAGCCAATAGTAACATGCTCGCAACATCTTCTTCGCCATTGCATGTTCATTGGAATGAGTACCAAAGGAACCTTCGTGCACTTCGGTCATCAACAAGTTTGCTTCGTGTCTATCCATGCATTTGAGCAAAACAATGTCGAAGTTTCTCTTGTACAGTATCTCACCATTCAAGTAGAAATTACTGGCTAATCTTCTCAAAGTAGTTTTATCTTTCAAAGATGCCCCAGGGGGGTAAATCTGACTTTGGAGGAAACATTTGATGTCGTAATACTACGACTTCTCATCTTTGATTTCTTCAACAACAAACACATGAGTTGGCCTATCAAGATGCATCACAGATAAATTGGGAACTTCATTCCAATAATTCACTACAATCATTGATGCCAACGTTGCAAGAGCATCTGCCATTCGGTTCTCATCTCGAGGGATATGATGAAATTCAACCTTTGTAAAGATAGTTGAAATCCTCCTTGCATAATCTCTATATGGTACTAAACCGGGTTGATTTGTCTCCCATTCTCCTTTGATTTGATTCACAATCAGAGCCGAATCACCGAAGACATCCAAATAGTTGATTCTGAGATTCATGGCCTTTTCAAGCCCCATAATGCAAGCTCATATTCTGCCATGTTGTTTGTACACTTGAAAGACAATCTAGTTGTATATGCTAGATGCGTGCCTTGAGGAGTAATAATAACTTCTCCAATGCCATTTCCATATTGATTAACAGCTCCATCAAATACCATGCCCCAAGAGGAACCAGGTTCTGACCCTTCTTCAAGCAATGGTTCATCACAATCTTTCATTTTCAAGTACAAAATCTCTTCATTAGGAAAATCATACTGCACTGACTGGTAATCTTTAATTGGTTGGTTTAATATCCCATATTCCTGTTAAATGCTCAATTAGTTATCAGTTAAGACCAATTGAGTTCATATGTACTCTATCTATTATCATTTGTAACAATTGGAGCTCCTATGTGCTCTAAATGTTGTCAATTGGGACCAATAGAGTAACCAGTGAACTCTGAAGAGATTAATTATTAATAAAAGGGACAAACCAATATTACCAAGTACAAGAGAGGACATTTTGGTAACATTAGTAATTGATCAATTGGTACTAGAAGAGAAAATATCACTTGGGATATTTTATGTCACTACTTAATATTATATGTTATATATATTATATAGTATATGTATTGTATGGTGTAGAAAGAAAGAAGGAGGTAGTAGATAAGAAGTAGTAGAAAGAGGATAAGAAGAAGTAGATAAGAGAGAAAGAGAGATATCAGAAAGAAAAGAAAGAAAGGGAAGAGGGGAGAAATAGGAAAAGAGGAAAAGAGGAAGGAAACCACCACCACCATCATCATGTCATCTTCATCATCATTATCACAACTTTCTACTCACCATCTTCACCATCTCCGTGTGTCAACGGTGAGTTCTTAGATAGGATTTAGCTTTTGGAGGATAGAATCCATGATTAGGGAGTTATGATTTGTGTGAATCTATGATGAAATTGTTGTTGTTGTTGAAATGTTGTCTTTGAGTGTTTGATGCTTATGTGTTTGGTTGTTGAAGTTATGGAGGTTAATTGCATGATTTCATAACAATATACATTTTAGTATGGATTGGGAGGGTTGAAATTGGAAAAAGAGTGGTTAAAAGATGAATTTTTGAAGAACCAATCGATTGGTCCTTGGGTACAATTGGATGAACTTTGTACCTTAGGATTGGCATTAATTTTGTAAAACAAATAATGTAATCACCTCTGTTGTTTTAATCTGTTGGGTTGAAGAAGTTCAACATCTGGACCAACATGTCATGTAAGATGTCACAACATCATGACTGTGACATCGCTCCTGTGTACAAAACTGAATTAGTTAATTCAGTTATGTGTTAACTGATTTAATATTTTGGGATTAGTTAGAATCCTATGTGGCGTTATTTGTGGAGGTCTTGAAGACTCAATCAGAATATTTGGTGAATATACAGTTTCTAAATATGGAGATATTTTAGGAAGTAAAAGATTGAAGACCTTGATTGTAGCAGAAGTTTTCTGCTGGCGTTGTAACAGCAAAGGAGAAGTTTGCTGTGATTTCTGAAGGCCCAAATCTAGTTGGATGTTTAGGTTATAAATAGCAGATTGTAACCTAGGTTTTGTAAGCCTCAAATAATGTAAAATTAGGGGGGTGTGTGAGGTAAACCTCCCAACCTGTGGGAAGGTTACCATGTGTTTCTCAGTGCTCGAAGGCATGAAATTATTTGTAACTCAAAGCCTGTAGGTAAGAGTTTGTTATGGTCTTGAACGAAGCTGTGAAGCAAGTTCAAGTTGTTTAGCATTACATTGTATTTGTAGTGATAGGAATGGAAACTGGAGGTTTCTATCTAGGAGTTCCTAGGTATAGATTGCATTGGGTAGGGATTATGTGAAGAGTTGTAAACGGGGGAGTTTAACTCTGAATTAATATTGCTGATAGTGGATCTTCTTCCTGGCTTGGTATGCCCCCAGAGTAGGTGATGTTGCACCGAATTGGGTTAACAATTACTTGTGTTTTTACCTTCTGCACATTATAATTCTGTCTGTTATAAAATAAGGTCAATCGATTGGTCCTTCGTCCAATCAATCGATTGGTTTGATGAAATTTTTGAGAGAAATTCACATTCAATCGATTGATTCATTTGATCAATCTATTGACATGAATTAATAATTTGATAAATTAAAATATGTCACCAATGAGGTTCGAACTTGGGACATCCTTGGAACGGTACAAGCTTTACCACTAGGCCAAAGATGTTGTTGTTGAATAGTTATGCAATGAATAAATGTTAATCTAAATCTTGATTAAGATAGATTAATGAATTAATTGAGGGCTATAACTCCGTTTTGGACACAGACGGATGCGTTAGAAGGATAACGAAAAGGGCTATTATTATTGTTCCATGTTATAAAATACTATGTGATTTATAAATGCTATGAATTATATTATGATGGAAATTAAATATGGTTGTTATGTTGAAGGTGAAATAACATGATTAAAAACCTTACAAAGATGAGTGAGGAAACTTAGGAGAATAACTTGATTAATAACTTAGAAATATAATCTAGGTTATGGAACATGTGTGATATATGTATGAGAATACGGTATTCATTCGTACGACGCTTATGTGGAGGTCGTGGACGAATTGTTGCCATGATTGAGAATGAGACGCATTGTATGGAACATGCCGTATTATTATTTATGTATTATGGTGAATGAAGTCACCTGTGATTGATGGATTTTGTTATGGTTCGTGGAACCGATGATTTGTGAAACCGATCATGTATTCAGAATGTGTGTTTTCTGTGATGGTACACATCTCTATTGGTATGCTTAGATGAGTAAGCATTGGGATGTGGGACATGGGGGAAAGGTGGACACCAAAGTGGGATAAGGCCCATACTGTGAAAGAGACTCAAAGTGGGTAAAGTCCCATACGAGTGATGGTTCTCAAAGTGGGTTTAAGTCTTATAGGGGAACCAGATATCCACCGCGAAAGTCGAATCATACGAGCATGTAGGAACCGGGCCTGGCTTAGACGTAAGTCCGTTCGGGAATTGATGCGTCGTGATCTGAATATTGATCGTGGTTGAGTTATGAGAACTCAGATGCATGTTGCCATACAATCGCGAGTTAGTTCACCATCGCTCAAGTCTTCGTTCCCTTGTTGACTTGAGTTGGATATGAGTTGAATATTGATTAGTGACCCTGTAGAGCCGAGTGGACCCATAGGATGGGAGAACTCACTGAGATTATTATCTCATCCCATTATTGTTGTTATTTTTCAGGTAATCCTTGCAGGTTGAATATAAGAGAAGTTGTTTATGGATGTTTTAAGGGATGCTATTTATCATGATCTTCCACTGTGGAGTTGTGTGCAGTGAAGATATTGCACATAGTTCTTAGATTTTTATTGTTTAGGCATTATTGTATAACATGTTCCATTGATGTTTTTAGTCTGGACATGTATATATATTTATGCCATTAGGCACTTATGTTGGATCAGTACCAATTATTAACACTTGTATGATATTATTCTAGATATATATTATACGGGTTGTTATAGTTGGTCAGCAAAATGGTCAACCAAAATACTACCTTTGATCGCTTTCTGAGATCGGTATTCAATATCATACTCTGATAACAACATCTGCCAACGGGCAATCCTCCCAGTTAAAGCAGGCTTCTCAAATCTATACTTGATTGGATCCATTTTGGATATCAACCAAGTGGTATGATTCAACATATACTGACGCAGACGCTTAGCAGCCCAAGCCAATGGGCAACAAGTTTTCTCAAGCATAGAATACCGAGCTCACATTCGGTGAATTTCTTACTGGGGTAGTAGATTGCAAATTCTTTCTTTCCAGTCTCATCTTGCTGACCAAGAACACAACCCATACTATCTTCGAGCACAATCAAATACATGATCAACGATCTTCCTTCAACAGGTGGAGATAAAATCGGAGGTTCAAGCAAATATTCTGGCAATGTTTGGTCCAATCACAAGACTGATCTTTCCGAAGAAGCTTGAATATAGGCGCACATGTGGCAGTCATGTGGGAAATGAATCTAGAAATATAATTCAAGCGGCTGAGAAAACTTCTGACTTGCTTCTCAGTTTTTGGCGCAGGCATCTCTTGTATTGCTTTGACCTTGGCAGGATCAACTTCAATACCCTTAACACTGACAATAAAGCCCAACAACTTACCAGAACGAGCACCAAAAGTACACTTATTGGGATTCAAGCGAAGTTTATACTTCCTCAAACGCTGGAATAACTTCAACAAATGCTCAACATGTTCCTCTTCATCAATAGATTTAGCAATCATGTCATCAACATATACTTCAATCTCTTTATGCATCATATCATGAAAAAGAGTAGTCATTGCTCTCTGGTAAGTTGCACCAGCATTCTCTAGACCAAAAGGAATCACGCTATAACAGAATGTTCCCCAAGGTGTAATGAATATGGTCTTCTCCATATCTTCGGGCGCCATCTTGATCTGATTATATCCGGAAAATCCATCTATAAACGAAAAAACTTTGAATTTAGCAGTATTGTCTACCAACATATCAATGTGTGGCAGAGGGAAATCATCTTTCAGACTGACTTTATTCAAATCTCTATAATCGACACACATGCAGACTTTTCTATCTTTCTTCGACACAGGCACAATATTGGCCACCCATTGCGGATACTCAACTGTCAAAAGGAAACCGGCATCAATCTACTTCTGCACATCCTCTTTGATCTTCATAGTCATATCAGGATGGATTCTGGCTTCAACGGCAATCTATGCTCTACAGTCTCAGAATCCAAACCAGGCATGTCTTGATAGGACCAAGCAAACACATCTGAATACTCTCGAAGAAAATCAATCAACCCCTTCTTAGCATCTGGACACAGTCGAGACCCAATCTTGACTTCCTTCACATCATCTTCGGAACCCGAGTTGACTAGCTCAATCTGCTCTTCAAAAGGCTAAGTAATTTGTTCATCTTGCTCAAGAAGACGAGACAATTCATCACTCACTTCTACGTCACTTTCCTCCTCGGCCTCAAACACAGGGAATTCAAAATTTGGAGAAGAAGAAGGATCATTGTATTCAATGGGGTTAGGAACCAAGCTACATAATGATTTGATATTTTGATTTTAGAGAAGTGAATTTGTGACCAAATATTATGCAGATGGACAATTATATTGTTTATTTATGTTTTTTTGTGATTACCATTTTCAGAATAAAGCAAAAAGTAAAAATAAACATAAAAGATGTGGATGGATAGAATTAATTTTCTTGATGATCAATTTAAAATGGCCAAACAATGTTCACTTCTCCCTTAGGCATAGGAGAAGGATTTTAAAATATAAAAGCAATTACTTAAATCGATGCAAAATAACAGGAATATCAACAATAGTCCAATTGTTGCATGTCTTTCCATGCGTTACAAAGTTGGTGCACTCTTCCTCTTCGCTATCCTCTAGCACAACAACTAAGTGTTGTTCATTGCCATGAATGAACCCTCCGCTACGAAAGCTGAGTTGCATATCTTCAGATCTAACAGTTGACGAGCCCTTCTAGAACCCCAAACCGGTTCTGCCTTTGTTATCGGAGACCTCTACCATGTGCCCCCACTGATCAACAACACTTTCTTCAACAATTTTCTGAGCATCTTTCAACGAGGACATAGGTGCCCCAACTCTCTTCTCAGCAGCAATACTTAAGGCTTGGAACGGAGTTCCACCCTCATCCTCAGCTTCAACATTAGAGAAAGATGACAGGTGGCTAACCAACAGTGCCTTCTCTCCTCCAACAATCACAAGCTTTCCATTCTTGACAAATTTCAATTTCTGATGCAGAGTGGAGGTAACAGCCCCTGCCTCATGAATCGATGGCCTTCCAAATAAATAACTGTAGGCTAGGTGGATATCCATTACTTGAAAAGTAATCTGAAAATCACTCGGACCTATCTTGACTAGAAGGTCCACTTCACCAATTATTGTCTTGGGCAAACCATCAAAGGCTTTGACGATTACACCGCTATACCTCATAGGCGCTCCTTGGTAAGATAACTTCGACAAAGTTGACTTCGGAAGCACATTTAGTGATGAACCGGTGTCAACAAGCACATTTGACAAAGCATCTTCCTTACATTTCATTAAAATATGCAAAACCAGGTTATGATTTCTTCCCTCCTCAGGGAGTTCTTCGTCGCAGAAGCTGAGATTGTTACATGAAGTGACGTTAGCCACAATGTGATCAAACTGATCTACAGTAACATCATGCTCTACGTATGCTTGTTCAAGAACTTTCTGTAGTGCTTCTCTGTGCGCTTCGGAATTCATCAGCAGAGACATCACTAAGATTTTTGAGGGAGTCTGGAGCAGCTGCTCAACCACATTAAACTCGCTCCTTTTTATCGATCGGAGTACCTTATCATCATCATTGGCTTTCAAGTTACTGGATCCACCAGAATTATCTTTTTCACAACCAACCGGATCTACATTAGGCACCTCCACCTTCTTACCAACAATTGTTTCCTCTTTGTTTTCTGGGAACACCGGCCCAAACACTCGACCACTGCGGGTCACCTTCGTTACATCAACAATTCTCACTACTGAACTAGTCGTAGGTAACGGGACCTCTTGACCATTATTTATCATTGTAGCATTGTACTGGTACGACACATTCTTATCAGATGAATACGGGACTGGGCTCGCTAACTGTATTACCAACGGCGATACTGATCTTTGACTGACATTCTTATTGTTGCTGCTATCATATTGAATTACCAACCACTCTTGTTGTTTGAAAATGGGCACTATGACATTGACGTCGTCATCTACATGATGGGATTGAACAATTTGGATCATGCATTCATCCATCAGACATTGGATGTCCCTTTTCACTACATCACACCCTTTTGGGTTCACACTACAGACAACACAACCATCATGGTCATGTTCACAGTCACTCACCAGACAGATATCCTTATGCATCTGCACCAAGGATCTTCAGATAAACCGGACATCATAAACCTTGAATTCTCCAAGACAACTGTCCACCATATTCACTTAAGAGTTCCCATGAGCGGGCAAAGGGTTTTCTTTCACATTTGGCGCGCGGTCCTCAAAGGACACCATACCATTCTTCATAAGCTTTTGAACCTCATACTTCAATGGATAGCAGTTTTTAATATCGTGTCCTGGAGCTCCTTGATGAAAAGCACAACGAAGCTCAGGTTTATACCGCCAAGGAAGTGGTTCTGGGATCTGCGGTGGATTCCTCGGTTGAATTAAGTTCTTGAGAACTAGCGAGGGATACAGCTCTGCATATGACATAGGAATCGGGTCAAAAGAGACCTTCTTCCTCTCAAAGTTCTACGGGTGATGATTGTTGTTGGTATTGTTGTTGTTGTTGTTGTAGGTGTTCGTTCTTTGTTGCGGTTGTTGTTGTTGACGTTAATGTTGTTGTTGTTATTGAATTGGTGTTGCTTGTTGGTTAGAAAATACGGGAATTACTGATGACACTTGATGATGTTGATGTTGACGGGGTGGTGGATTTCTTTTGATCTGAGGCCTCCTCCGCCTCCCACTGATTACTGTGTTGGTCTCACTATCCTTCTTCTTACCAAAGTTGCTACCATATCTCTTGCTTGTTGACGCCTCATCTCTTGACAAATGTCCTTCACAGACTCCTTTCTCAAGTCTCATCCCCATGTTTACCATTTCGATAAAATCAATGGGGGCACTAGCGATCATGCGTTCATAATAAAATGAACTCATAGTTTTCAAGAAGATCTTTGTCATCTCTTTATCCTCCAAAGGAGGAGTGATCTAGGCAGCCAACTCCCTCCATCTTTACGCGTACTCTTTAAATGTATCTTTGTCCTTATGATACATAGACCTCAACTGGTCTCTATTCGGCGCCATGTCCACATTATACTTGTATTTCTTCACAAAAGCCTCTCCCAAGTTGTTGAAAGTGTGAATGCTTGCACTATCCAACCCCATGTACCAACGGAGTGCAGCACCAGTCAGGCTATCTTGGAAGTAGTGAATAAGCAATTGATCATTGTCGGTCTGAGTAGACATCTTGTGGGCGTACATCATAAGATGACTGAGCAGACAAGAGTTCCCCTTATATTTTTCAAAGTCAGACACTTTGAACTTCACTGGGATCTTGACGTTAGGCACTAAGCACAACTCAGCAGCACTCTTCCCAAATAGATATTTACCTCTCAGCGTCTTCAAATCCTTGTGCAGCTCAAGAAATTGATCTTTCATTTCGTCCATCTTCTCATAAACATCCAGACCCTCAGACGGATCAGAATGATAGATGGTATCCTCTACGCGAGGCAAAGTGTGCACAACGAGAGGTGGCACGGACATGACCGGGTTAGATGCCGACATGGAAGCAAATGTAGGCCCAAGGGTTTTGGGCACAAAGTTGGGCGGAATTCCCCACCAGAATTCGGCAGGCATATTTGGCACGATATGGGCAATAGCAGCAGTCATGGTAGAGGTAGTCACCTCTGAAGTAACAGTCCTCGCGGGAGGAGTTGCAGGTGTTGGAGAAGCTTGATTCTGAGCAGTAAGAACTGACTCCATCATGGCAGTCAGGCGGGCGATCTCGTCCTTCAACTCTCTATTCTCTTGCTCCAAATGTTCCATGATTTTCTGATGATTGGCCCGGGTATTGTACCGGTGAGTCAGCTTGGCTTAAGCACAGAAGAAACACCAATCAGACATCTGGCAAAAACCTGCTTATGCAAATGATGCATGAAATGCAATGCTTGATTTTTTTTTTTCAAGGAACTTACTATATCATTTGCAAATATATAATATTTAAATGGCAATTGCAACAATTTGATATGACCAAAAATCTCTTTTTATTTATATAAATTGGAAGGATTACACCGAGTACAATTTCAGAAACCGAAATAACAAATACAAGAGAAAAGGAGACTAGTCATCCTAAGGATCCCTAACAACAATGTCAGAAGATCTGGATGTAGGCGCGTACTTCCTTCGAATGTGATGGATCTCGGTATCGAAAGAAGCCTTCAGCTGAGTCTTCTCGAGGACAAGCTGATCAACAATCTTCTTCCAAGCAACGGAAGGCTGAGGCATGCTAGAAGATGAAACCTCTGGCTCTCTCTGTCTCTTCGTCACTCAGTCTTCAAGTAGATCTATAAGTGCATATTTGTCCTTAGACTCCAATTGCAACTCTTCATGCTTCTTTCTCAAAGCATGGAAACACTCTTCCCACATATCCTTCTCTTGCTTCATCTTGGCGAGCGCGTCTTCCAACTCCTCTACATCTTGGTTAGGGAGAGTTAATGGCTCACCAACAACCATAGACATAGGTCTTTCGCAAGGATAAGGCATCTTCAACTCTATAGCTCTCTTCTTCACCCAAAGAGTGTAAGCTTCCAAAGCTACATAATTGCATGGGCCAAGCTCGGATCTTCCTTTCCTATGCACATTATGCCAAGCATGCATAATCTTCTTCTTCAAATGTCGGGAATCTTTACCCTCTTGATAGAAAAGACCTTCTAACAACATGTTATTAGGTTTGTCTCTCAAGGGGAACCCAAGTTGACGACGAGCCAAAGCAGGGTTGTAGTTAATTCCTCCTTGTGTACCAATGAGAGACACATTAGAGAATTCATCACAACTATAAATATTATCCAAACTGCTCAAAATGGATCATACCAAACTATATCATCATTAGTGAGAGACATAAGTCTCTGAGACCACCTTAGACATTGTTTGTTCTCCATAAAAGCAGGTGTCTGAGGCAAGTGCAAAATAAACCACTTGTACAGAAGAGGAATACAACCGAAAATTGTTCCACCACCTTTAGAATTCCTTAGATGAAAAGAGAAATACATATCACCCAACAAAGTAGGCACAGGATTCCCAATCAAGAAAATTCTAATGGCGTTAACATCAACAAAACCGTCAATGTTAGGGAACAAAGCTAATCCATAGATGAGCAACACAAAGATAGCTTCAAAAGCATCCACACTACCAGCTTGAGCAAAATTAGTAGCTTCCTTGATGAGGAAAATAGATGGCAACCCAAACAACCCTCCTTTCTTCACCCAATGAGCCTCTACCTTAGACTTTTTCAAGTGAAGAGCTTCAACAATAATACTAGATCGAGGAATCTCCTCCAATCCACTAAAAGGCACTCTACTAGAAATAGGTATCCCCAAAAGATGAGAATACTCCTCCAAGGTAGGCACAAGCTGAAAATATGGGAAAGTGAAATAATGGTAGAGAGGATCATAGAACTGCACTAGCACACTCAAAAGTCCTTCAACCACATCAGCAGACAAGATGGACAGGAGCTTCCCATGACGTTGTTTGAAGTCCAAGGGATCTAATACAAAAGATGCTAGCTTCCTTAACTCTTTCAAGTCGGGACATCTGAAACTGTACTTCTTAGTGTTCCTTCGTCCATAATCCATGGTCTGAAAATATCTGCAAATGATACCTTAGTACCTAGAAATTTCGTGTGATGAATGTTATGATGCGCATGAATGCATGAATACAACAATCACAAATAAGGGATCACACACAAGGAAAACAAAGTTCAAGGGATGAATCAAGTCATTGTCAAGATCAATCATCCATTTTGGTGGATTATGGTTTACACCTTATCAACACCCAAGTTCCATTGATATTGACAAGACTTGATTGGATCAACCAAGAATCAAGGGTTTGTTGTAAGTCACGAGCATGGAGTCTGGATAAGAACCATCACAAAGTCGTGAACTAAGGATAAAAACCTGTAGATCATGTTCTAAAAAGTTCCCAGAGTCTTAATTCCATCTATCGGATATTACAGGTTAAGATGACTGACTCATCGACCCATATTATTTTCAAGAGAAACTCGTCTGAGTGTAGTATCGTGTAGCAACTGTTATCAAGTCCACACTTGAACATTTTCCGCACTACGTCCTAAATAGGCCAAGATGGGTTAAATGTTCTAAGGTCCTCAGCTTCTCAGACCCAATTAGAAATAGTAATGCCTAACCACAAATACTTGTGTGACATTTCCAAATCCAAAAGAGTCTCCACTGAGTAGATGGATCTCAAGCCAACTTGTTAAGGACTACTCCACACAAGTCGAACATGACTATACCATCCTCCTATCTTAATTGAACTCAAGTTCGGGTTAGAACTTATCTCACCACTCAAAGATCACCAAGCACAACAAGCAGATTATATCATACATACATATATACAAACATCACATATATACAAATATATACACATAAAAAATAGGCTAAAGCCACTAGAGACTACTCCCAAGCAGAGTCGCCACTTAATTTCTGTAGCGGGAAATTCATGATCATCAAGCTATTGACAAGCTAGAGATCAAATAACAAGAGTCGCCACCGCGCTTTTATTTTTTCCAAAGGAAAAGGGAAAAAGTATGAACAAAACCCAAAAGTAAGAAGTTTTCAAATCAAAACTAATAAAAAGTCAGAGATCACAAATAACGGGGTTGGTTACACAGAGGGAAGGTGTTAGCACCCAAAGTGTCATAGGTACTCCTAGGGAGCCCTTTTTGTGTGCATATGTACTTGGTATAAAGTGATGTTTACAAACAAATAGAGAGGGGGGATGAGAAAAGAATTCATTAATTATATTTTTGCGTTTGACAAGACCTTATGTCTTGTGCCTAAGTACCAACATAAAAATGGGGGATCAAAACCTCGTAGTTCGTGATACAAATTCCAAAGTGGGTGCATTACTTTTAACAAAAAATAAGTTTCAAAGGCACAAAGGCCTAAAAATGGTTTGACTGAGTTATTTATTTTTGGCCTTTTGAAAGTTTAAGTCAAATATAGTTAAGTCTATTTACAAGTTTGATTTAAGAAAAGAAGTTTGAAAATGAAATGGCATAAGGCCAAAGTTTCTATCTTTTGCAAAAGTAGTCTAAGTTTAGAACAAAGGTAGTTCACACAAAGAAGATTTTGAAAAATGGAGGGAGAGATTTTGAAATTAAAGAAATGGGGAGAAGATGAAGAGACTATCCTATGCACAAAATTAAAAGTCTATAGTTTAAAAGATCTTACCAAATGGGTAGAAATCCAATAGACAATAATGTCAATAGAAACCCATAATTCCCTTGGACTTTTTAGAATGAAGCAACACACAAATGCACAATTATATTATCTTGAAGAGCAAGGCATAAAATAAAGATGGCCTCATCCGAGTTTATCCATTCCATGATCTTCTCCAAAATAGCCTATGTAACAGATGATTTCCACAAGTCACAGGTTCAAAATAACAGCTTCACAATGCTCATGTTGCAGATGAATCTTAGAGAGGTCTTCAAATATGTATGAGATGAATTTCAAATTGCAAGCACTTGATTCTTCAACAAGTTAGAATTGGCCAAGTCCTTTAGCATAGGAAGGTTGCCTAAATTCTAAGTCCATTTGTCCAAGAACAAGCCAACAGTCCACACAAAAGTATTTTAGGGTTTTTGTTATTATTATGTATATTAGTGGTCAAATACCACACAGACAAGCAAAGTATACACAAACAAAATATATCACACAATATGGTTCAAATGGACAAAGTGAAAATTGCATTAACATAAACAATTAGAATGATATGAACAATGGCAAATGAAAATAGAGTGCTAAAAATAAATTGCATTAAAGTAAAGGCTTGAAATTAAAAGTTTGTAGTTAATAGGTTAGAAGTTAGTATTGTTTTGCTTTTGCTTTTGCTTTTCATTTCAAGACATTCTTTGGAGAACACTCAACCCACTTATCACAAGCATGAATCCTTGAACCAAAACATCTTCCAAAGGAAGGAAAGAAGGCCAAGTTTCCACACAATACCATGAAAGAGGGGAGACTTAAAATCCCACTAGCTAGAATGCTTATGCCTTTTATGTTACAAATTTAGCGTTATGTTAAGCAATCGTAATTTTACTTATGTAGAAATCATAAATATTTGAGGTCGGGCAATAGAATTTTGGTGTTAATGCATGTTAGAGACATAGTATAATGGATTATGCTCATGAAACATACCACACACAAAAAGAATATACAAAAAGTGTGGCCTAATCTCATCCATACTAATGTCAATTTTTCAATCAACTAGCATTAGGACTTTGAGATGCCATTGGCCAAATGGAATGAATGAATGAAGAATGGGAATAAGATCAAGTGGGAGGGGAATGGATCAAAACACAAATTGATCAAAGGATGACTTTTACCAAATTAATATCATTCATTCATTTTGGGAGATGGAATGTACATTCCATCAATCCCCTAAATCGAATGATACTAATTTGACTAAGTCAAATCAACCTTGACCAAGGCCCAACAACAAGTGTCAAACATAAACAAGTCATCACAATTGGTCAACAAATTTATTTGGCATTTATTCAAATTAAAAAAATACTAAAATAGTGCATTTAAATTTAATATGGTTTGTCCAATTCCTAAAATCTCATCAAAACAGCAAAGAAATGGCCATGAGATTTATCATAGGTCAAACAAGGTCAAACGACCTTGAAGAAAAAAATTCATAATTTCTGGACATTTAAAAATATTTTTGAACAATTAAAAACAAATTCAAAAACAATTAATTAATGAAAAATATTAATATTGATCCAAAAAATAATTTTAATTCAGAATATGAAACAGAAAAATATTTAATTTTTTTTGGTGAAAGACCCATATTTTTTGGATCAATATTGAATTTAATATGAATTTTTGAAAATAATGCAATTAAAATGAAAATTAAAATATCAGAAAAAATGTTGACCACTTGATCTCCCTCATTAATTAAGGTGGCAGATCAAGTGGCCAAAAACACGCGTTCCACCGTGCACATGAGTCAGCGCGCCATAACATTGGTATTCAAAAGGAACGATTGTGATTAAAACAAATTACATGGATCCTATGGCTATGAGACATGCTAGTACATGGCCAGAGCTGTAGCTTCGGTCTTCTTCTCTAGGGGACCTCACCGAACTTGTCCACCATCAACCATCACCAAAATTAAAAATAAGGAGATGATTTCAAAGTAAAAATGGCACTGAGTTCGAATATGGCCTCAATTCACTCTAACTCGAAGTATATTGAGAGAAACATGGAGTTGAAATTTGAGGTACATGAACTAAGTTGCTTCGATTTGGCCTCAAAGCAACTCAGTCTTCTTGCCTACATTGGTAGGACATCAGACAACCAAAGAATCAATAGAATTGATCAAGAATTTGAGAGAATCGAAGAGATCAAAATTTCTGGAAAATACCTTTAATGGAGGTCTGGATTCAACTGATCTTGATCTTGCTCGTGCTTGTTCTCACTCCAATTGCTTACAGAGGAAGGATTGAATGCTTACAAGGTTGTGGATTCCTGGAGATTTGAATTTCAAAACAGTGGAAATTCAACCTCAAATTCAAATGAATTTCTCAAGTTTATCCTTTGAAAATTGAGGGTTAGAGATGGGGGATCAAAGTTGGCGCGAATGTGTCTTCATTGCTGAGCATATGAGGCTCTATTTATAGCTGAAAACATTGATATTTGCACACCTGAAATCACTTTCCAAATTTGGTCATTGATGATGAATGGGTGGATGGGCGTGCATAGGCCCATAAAATCATTTCCATAAGTCCATAAATGAATGTTAGATAGTATGATTTCTGCTTGGATTGCAAGGCAAGTGTGCATTTGGACTTGAAGTTTGATCCTTGCCAAGTGATGACACCATGTTCATGCCATGCACAGCCTATGCATTCCTTGTCCAAAATGAATGAATTTGATCTCTTTGGAAAGGTGAGATCAAGGGGAATAGTTTTCATGTTCAACACTTTTTTCATTTGGAGCTTGGAACTTGGAGATATTTGAGGTGGAAGTTTGGAAATTTTTGACATATCAAAATTTTTCTAAGTGTCAAGCCATATGTCTAAATATTCCACCTTGCTTAACTGTTTATATGAGCTTCAAATGAGTTATGCATTTTTGGATTTGAAATGATAGAGTTATGCATTTGGATTTGAAATGATAGAGTTATGCATTTTTGAAGTTTGGAAAAATCACTTGATCAATGGTATAGGTCAAAAGTGACCTATAATGTAACCTCATATCACATGCTCAAAAAATTTGAATTAGCTCCCACTCCAAACATCAAAGTTGAAGTATACACATTTAATTTGATTGTGCAACTTGGAAATATTTCATCTCATAAAACTTAAGCAAGTTATGGCCTTGGGAAGTTGACTTTCAAGTTAGGGTTTAGACAAAATTACCTATAATGTTTCAACATAGAAAAGAATTTTCCAAGCAAAACTAGCTCTAGGTCTCAAAATTAAAGTTGTTTGGAATGTCATTTACAGTAGGTTTGCTCTTGGAATAATTTTCATATGGTGAACATTGCAGGAAATAGGGTCTAGGGAGACCCAATTTTGATCAGATGAATCCATTTGGCCAACCACCATCAACCAACTTGCTAACTTCCAATTCTCTTGACTTTCTTGGCTCGTGGTAGATCATATATGAATAAGATGATGAATTTCGAAGTGTCCCTTGAGAAATTTGATCAAATGGTGAGATATCTTGTTGGAGAAGTTACTCAAGATACCTAGTCAAACTAGGGTTTCCAAGGCAAATCACCCTCAAACTCTTGAAGAGAACCTGATCAATATAACATGTAGAGAACATTGAGACTCATATATGATGCTAATAACCATTCTTGGATCAATTCTTGGGATTGCTCTTTGTTCATGGGGGTCTCAAACCCTAGATGCAAACTTGATGAATCAATGAGATCATGTCCTTCCTACAAAAGAGTTAGGCAAATGCAAACACATATTTTTGATATTTTGGTTAGTGAAATGATAAAATACAAGTATGGTACAATCACAAAGTGCTTGGTGATATCTCCCAAAACAAACCCAATGAAAGAGTGGTAAGGAGGATGCCAAGATTTGATCCCAATGCTAATGCTTATGATGGAATTACATGAGGGATCTTAGGGTCAAAATTGGGGTCTTACAATACGTGCTCACTACCTTTACTTTTCCTGCTTTGTTTGTGAAGTGTGACTTTTCTTTAGTTGACATCACATTGGAATATTTTGGGTAAAATAATTTTTTTACTAAAACACAAACTTTTAAGAAAAAAAATATCAAAATTACTTCTCTTTATAAAGTATCTAAAGGTAACCATAGTCCAACATACTTGGGAAATCTCAACACTGCAATGCCGCACAGTCCCTCAGACTTGGATCACTCAAGAATTTTTTTGGCTTGGACGTCAAGAGATCCAGATTCCGATGTCCAGAAGTCTGTTACACACTCCCAATAAATCCCCCGCAAAGCCCAATCATACTTGGCACAATGCGTATACCTTACATTGGCAGATTCCCCAAAAGCCCGAATATACATCGGCATCTTGCATACATAACATTGCATCATAAGTATCCTCTGTAATTCACACTCCAATCTTACTCAAGAATAACTCATCAAATTTACCGACCTTCCAAGCCGTTGCTAGGGATTTTCCTTGTCAAATTTCGGAACTTCCCAGTAATCGCTAAGGATTTCCCCCATTAGAGCTAGATATTTTAGCCATTTCTAAGTGTAATCACTAAACTCTCAGTTGTCTCCTCAAATAGAGTCAGGTATTTCAGTCGTTGCTTGGAGTCTTCATTGAACTATTTTGGATTCCCCGGTAAAGTCGGTACGTTCAATACTCCCCTGCAAGAGTTAGTTATTCCTAGTCGTCGCTAAGAATCATCATTGAACTTGTTCCCCAGCATGAGTCAGAGTCAGGTATTCCAACCTTGTAAGGAATCATACTAAACTATTTGATTTCTCTAGCAGATGTCATGTATTCCAGCCGTTGCTAGGAATCGATGCTGAACTTCTTGCTTCCTCATCAGCGTCAGGTATTTTAGCTGTTGCTAAGAATTATCATTGTACCCTCTTAATTTATCTTAGCAGAGTTAGGTATTCCAACTGTTGTTGAGAATCATCCCGGAACCATTTGGTTTCATCCCCAAAGAGTCAGGTATTCCATCCATTCCTAGGAAGCATCACTGAACTTGAGGGTATCCCACAGATATCAGGTATGTCAGTCATTGCTAGAAATCATCATTGAATCTAAACTTCCCCATATGATTCAGGTATTCCATCCAGTGCTAGGAATCACCATTATTTCCCTCCCCAGTTGTTGCTAGGGGAAGTCACCTCTTCTTTACAAAGTAATTCTTATCCCCAACGGAGTTTGTTCCCTACCCTTCTTCTTAAAGTTTTTGTCACCAAAACCTTCCTATTTGAAGGGATACATATGTTGCATAGATTGCATTACATGTCATATATAATTATCATAACCATATCCATAATTCCCTAGCAGATCAATTCATATCACTCTCATCCCTATCATGGGCAAATTTACAGTTACTTTTTTGTAGTATTTAGTCCCCTCCTACCTTGAACACATTGCTATCCATACATTCAGGTTCGAGAAAATTAAATAGGGGCAGCTGTCATACTCTTAAATTTTCCATACCTCCATATCACCCTCCATAAACCTAATTCATTAGCATACATTCCATACATATCATTTCATAAGCATTCACACCTAATGATCCACAATGTTCCATAAACTTAAGGCATGATGTTCATATATGAAGCCTCAGGATTTACTGATCATGTTGAGGTGTGCCTAAGCCACTTTGACCCTAATCTTCATCCTCAAGAATCCCATAAGCTTGAAGGATCATTCAAGACATCTCACTCACTCTCCAATCCCTGATTCGATGGCGAGTCACCATTGAAGACGCATAAAGATTCATCTGGTCACTCAAGGACCTCAACCCTAGCTCTTGACCCTCATTGGCTTGTGCAAGTCATGATTCACTATGATCCTTGATCATGCCATTGAGGTCCCCTAAAATCAAAAGTTTTTTCATAGCCCAACTCTTTGAATCACCTCAATACATCCCTTACATCATAAAACCCTATTTTTTCGGGCCTTGGTTCCTGATGAAACTTATGGCTCAAGAAACCCTAGTTTGTGCAACCTTGGATCCTTGTCCTTGCTTCATTTGATCATCCTATCCTACCCAATTTAATTCCCCATCAATTCATGTAAATTTCAACCATGATTCACAAATTAAACATCCATTTTAGTCATTTTACAAGTCATTGATTTGGTCATAGATTTGGAACTTTCAAGGCATTGGATTCACCTATGGAGATGACCTAAAACCACTCCACAAAGCTCGAAGACATATTTTACATCATGATATGATCATATGAGCTTAAAAAATCCATCATTTCACCATGAAAATCAAGAAATCACGAAATGGCATTTCTAGGTCAAGTTGGTTGGTCACATTTTGGCAAGAATGACCTATCATTTAGTCCAAAGTCCATAAATTTTTCATCTTTCAAGATTTTCAAGATCTTATTTGAGAAAAAATTCCTAATTAAGTCCTTCTTTAAATTTGTTTCAAGGTTTAAGACCTAATTCATTGAGCAAGGACCTCAATTTATGCATTGGCTAAGTAGGTACAAGTGCCTAACATGACCTAGAAACTTGACCAAGACCACTATTTTAATACATTGCCAATTCCAAACTACGAATCATTTTGACCTAGTTCTTTTTGAATTTGATCAAGGACATGGCAAGGAACATTTGGCACAAATTTCGTACAAAATGCATAAGATAATTTCATTTGGCTTTAGTTCAAAAATTGGAAATTATCATGATGCACAAACAAGACCATGTCAGCCAGAACTTGCAAATGGACTCACCAAGGTCCCAATCCACTTCAATCTGATTCCTTTTTCACTTGTAACATGTTACACAACATATCAAGGTCCAAATGACACTCCACCTTGGTGTGGAAAGCTCACAAATCAGAAAAATCGTGCCATGTGCAAAGATCAAAATTTTCCAAAATGGAAAAGAGACAAAATTGTATCAGCTTGTGTTGGGGCCACCTTGGTCTCACCAAAAGAAGGCCAACTGCAAAACAAAGACAAAAGGAATTGAATTGTAGACCAAAAGTGAACAACTCTTAGCAAGCAAGTTTCATTTTTTGTCCCATTTCAAGCTTCACCATTTCTGAAGCAAACTACCCTCATTCTCCCTCCAAACCACTCCATCACCTTCCCTACAAATAGGGGAAGGTGTTCCACTCAAAAACCAAGCTTGAATAGCCAAAAACGCTTTGCTGCAAAACCACCTTGAACCTTTTAAAACAAAGACACTATTTCTGAGTTTCAAAGCATTTCAACTCAAACCAACCACCCAGAATCCTTCCTTAAACATCACTAAAGATATTCTAAACACTAACTAACCTTCCTAATGCCTCATCTGAGCTATTCCAACTCGTCAGAGTTCACTTCTAAAACCGATCCTGATCAGGTAGCTACACTCACCCTCTTCACTCAAATAAGTTACCATTCCACTCGAAATCAACCAATGAAGCTTAACCCTATGGTTTGAGTGTTAATTGTTCAGTGTTCTTCATTTAATTTCTATTTTAGGTTAAGTTGTTCTTCTGATTTTTTGCAAAATACTCGACACTCAGAGCCAATCAATGGCTCATGAGTGTGGAGGTTAAATCGTTAGTGTGCATAGAATTTGTTTCCATGTTCAAATCCAATGAAAAACGTGTGTTTTGAGGTTTGGATTTTTGGGTATCTCAAGGTAGAATACAAACTCACATGCGCGTTTTTAAATTTGAAAATATGGGTTGTCATGTTATGATTGGTCAGCTTGCGCGTGTGTTCCATTTTAATATTTGTTTTGTTATTTTATTTTGTCAAAGCACATTTATATCACCAAGAGCGCTTGGCTCAGTTGTTGAGGGGTTGACTCCATGACCCCAAGGCTAGGGATTCAACCCCCGGCACACACCTTTGTTTTTATTTTGTTTTATTTCTTTTATTTTGTTTTATTTATTTTACCCTATTTATTTTCCATTCCACTTCATTCTCTTACCACATATTATTATTCTACTGAAAATATTTCCAACACAAACTCTTATTATTTCTTCTGCTACTATTTTATTATGATTTATTTCATTTCATTTGGGCATTTTGGAGTGACTTATGATGTCTTGAACATTGATAGCTAATGAAGTCTATTAAGTCATGGTTATGAGTTAATTAGGGTTTATTGAACCTTATATGCTTCAAATCTATTAATGAATGATTAATAGATCATTCATGATACTTTGAGGCATAGATAGGTCGCCTCTATATCCACCAAACTTTGGATCATTTGAGATATGGATGAAGCTTTGATCATATATATCTTAACTTGTGATTCCATTTAGCCATTTTTTTTTTTTGTGAAAATGTAAAATAAGAAAAAGAAAAGGATCATGATTTTGAACGTAAAAGTTGTCTTTCATTGATTGAATACTGTTTTTAAAACAAAGAAGGCCCTTACAAGCTATCCACATGGGTCGGGCGGGGGCAATGGACCAAGAAAAGAAATGCATTACATTTTCTCAGAGAAAACCACAGGGATATTAGTAGAAGTCCAATTGTCGAGCTTGACTCATGGAGGACACTTTCTTACGAAATCAGAGACTGCTCACTGTAGCGGTGTAATCGTCACCATTGGAAATATTAATTAGATCCAAGGTAAATCATACAAATTAGAGTCGCCACCGCACTTCTATTTATCCAAAGGAATGGCTAGAAAGTGAACAAAAGCCTAAGAAGTTTTGCAAGAGAAAACTAATAAAAGAAAACAGAGATCTGGGTAAGGGGGTAATTATGCTATGGGAAGGTGTTAGGCACCCACAACATCCTAGGTACTCCTAGGGAACCCTTTTCACAACTTGTTGCAAAAAGTTAGGTTTATGAAATGTTTATTGTGCAAACATGATTGAAGGGATGAGAAAAGAATGTACAAGTTAGTTATTTTTGTGTTTGGATGGATGAACCCATTGCCTACGTACCCTCTCATGAAAGATAAGGATCAAAACCCCGTAGTTCGGGTAACAAATTTCAAAACAATGAGTGGATTGATTTTAAACAAAAGCCCTAAGGTCTTTCATTATCCATGGGAGAAAACTCAACCTGAACAACCACCAGTCCACCATGTGAGAACAGCTTCGACATGCTAGTGAGGGATTATGCCCTATAATATGCATGGAAGGCTTACCATTCAATCACTAAGGACAAAGGGTGAGATTCACATCAACCACTAAGATAATTCAGATCTATGGCTAATGCATGAAAACTTGATTAAGAAGTGGGCAAGGGCCACAAAAGCAATTGAGTGGGTTGAATTAACCAATTAGAAGTATTCACAAAGATGGTCAAAGTATGATTAAGAGTTCAATTCACAATGAGTATTATGAAAGTGAAGTTTGAAAATCAAAGGCATAAGGCCTATGTTTCTAGTTTTGAAAACAAGTGAGAATGTTTGCACAATAGTTTTCTGGTTTGGGTTAAGGATGAAAATATGGATCAAGGTTAAGTATGAAAAGGTGAAGGTTAAGGGACCAAATTTCATTAGGAGTTTCTTTCTTGAGATCATATGTAGATGATCCAAGTAGGTTCCTTTGGAATGGGCAACAAGCACAAGCAAAATCAATAAGCAATAAAGAGGAAACGGAGTGCCAATCAATGGACTTATATCCAACTCCACAACAACGGAAATAAAATGCCAATCAATGGTCTTACATCCAACTCGTGAACAAAGAATGGGAAACAGGATGCCAATAGCTGGACTTATACCTAACTCCTGAACAACACAGAGGAAACAAAATGCCAATAGCTGGACTTACATCTGACTCCTCAAACAAAATAAACAGGAAACAGATAGCCAAACAATGGTCTTACATCTAGCTCCACAAAAGAAACAGGAAACAGATAGCCAATCAATGGTCTTACATCTGACTCCTCAAACAAACAAACATGCATGAAAGCAAACATATGAATGATTCACAAATGAGCAAACAAGCAATCAAGTATCACACTCTATACACAAACAAGAGGCTCATACAAATGGTTAGGCTTTAGTCAAGGGGTCATGTCAACCTCGACAAACAAGCCAAAACTGTAGGGGTATCTTGAGCTCTTAACCTCTAACATTGAGAGTTAGGGTGAAGCAGATGAAAAGAAAATGAGGATTAGACCTCATGCTCATAACCCTGGCCTGGGTGAGCTTGAATCAAAGAAGGTGTGGGGATCCAGAATGAGGGACCCTATTCCACATGACTGACTCTATATACAAAGATCTTGGGTTAAGTTCACGAGCATCTGCATGTAGTGCGAGCATAATGAACGACTCAACGATTAACATGGGATTGATTGCAAATCCCTTCTATCTATCAATTGCCTCTTCACTTAGGAGGACTTAACAAGTAGCATGCCTCGACAAGGAGGTCTTTAGCGCAAACATAAACAATCACAGTCATTGCCTCTTAAGGAGGACTTCAGCCAAATGCCTGCCAAAAGACACGACAGGGCTTCTAGACTACATAGAGTTAGAGAGGTTACCTAAGTGGTATACCAACCACAAGCAAAGCAAAGCTCAAGTAAGAGCTAAAAGCGACTAATGTACCTGTACAAAAGCCAAAAAATTAATATTCACATTCAGACAAACAACCAACAGACAACAACAGTGGTTTCCAATATGTACACAAAGTAAGTCACAACTCAAGTGAGTTCAACACCAAAGGACCTACAACACAATCAAAGTTAGTTAATCAATGCAACTTGCATCTCAAGTAATCAAAGCACATCAACCATTAGAGCTAATTGCTTGAACCTGAAATGCAAAGCTCAAAAGGTGAGTACAAACCACTAGTGCAAAGACTAGGGTCAAAGGCGAAGCAAAAAGTCAAAACAGCAGCCAATATTCCACATGAAGCATATTTAATCAAGCATGAACATGTCCTAAAAATGATCAAATCCAAATCATAAGGCAAAGCCATCAACCAATCAAGATAAGGCAAAGGCAAGCAAAGGTGATCACAATTGGACATCAAGAATAGAAAATACACATTAAAACAGAAATGAATCCAATGATCATGAAATTTTTTATATGCATACAACATGTTAAACACGAGCATCATGCCAAAAATTGGAATCAAAAAAGCTCAATTGACATGTATATGAAAATGAGCAAGAGCAACATCGAAATGTGTGACACACATTGTCACACCATACATCCATGTATCCAAAACAGAGATGGAATATGCTAAAAATGCCAAACAAAAGCTCAAAAATCATGTAACATGTTAGGAATCAGCATACCAAATTTCAAAGCAATTGAATCAACTATGAGCATTCCACAAAAGAATTGGCACAACATGTCATATTTTGCATCATGTTCAAATAATCAATCACATTCAAAATTCCAGCATGGCACAAATCCAGAAATTCACATCACAAAATAAAAGACATTTAAATGAACATGTAGAAAAAAGTTTGGATTTATTTGGAATCATTTTCTATTTTTAGTAATTTTTTTAATTTGATGAAAATAAAATGGAATGAATGTGGAAATATGTGGAAAATATTAATTGAATTGGAAAAGTGCTGGAACTAGGAGTTGAACTCACGTCCATGAGGTTCAAGAAGGCGCTAGCATAAAACAAATGAGAAAAACCAAAGACATCACATGCCAAGAATCGAACAGAAGTGTGTGTGGTTCCAGCGCGCTATAAAATGAAACGCTGCGTTTAGGTTTAATGAGAAATCACAATTGGAATTTCCAAATGCTCACACACGAGATCGAACAGGCAACGACAAGGTGAAAGCCACATGTACAGTAAAATTGAAGCGCTGAACCAGTAAACCCTAAGTACTGTGCATGTGTGGTGGTTGACGGTGGTTTCCTCCATCTTCCTCGTTGAGACCGGCGACGCTATAGTAACATCCAACAATTTTTTTTCCAGAATTTAAAACCATGCACATCATTGGAAAGCTCTCGTCATGTAGTACACGAAAATCACATTAGCTAAGCCTAGTTCTCAAGGAATCATGTGAATCGAACAGAAACATATCCAACAACAAAACTTCAAATCATCATATCTCATCGAATTCTTATCCAAAACAAAATCTAAACACATCAGGATTATCAGCATCAAAGGATCTATCTAAACATGGCAATAAAATGAAGAATTAAGATGATCGAATTTTAACCTCTTTGAAGAGCAGTGAAGTGAAATCGTGGATTCAAGCTCTCAAAAGTGTCCAGATCTTCTCCTTTACTCTTGTTATGAAGCTTGATGTAGAAATTGATGCTTGACACGGCCTGAATCTTGATTAATTTGCAACTTCCATGTTCATCTTCATGAGCTTGATGTGCACGAATCTTGGCCAAAATCTTCAATCCAATGATCAATTCATGTGCTAATCCCCCTCAAATGATATTTAGGCAATGGTTAATGGAAGATTAATGAGAATGAGGTGCATGACCAAAATTGGCAAATGTGTGGTGCATGGAGAATTTTACACGTGAACAGTACCATATAAGGACTCAAATTCACTTAAAATCAGCTCATGAACACAGTGGCATTGGTATTTTTCATGTATGATCGATAGAATTCAAATTCAACATTTTCCCTCCAAAATGAACATGCATGAACAAATGATCATGTGATTTAATTTCATGCAATGCAATGATGGATTTGGAAAATATTGGTCATAAGAAGCATAATGCAAAAAGAGGGACTCAAATTGGAGCTTTGTAGCAAAAGTTATGGCATTTTGAAGTTTCAAGCACACTTTGCAATCATTGGATTATAACTTCTCAACCATTCATCAGATGCTCATGATCTTGGACTTTTTGGAAATGGGAGAGAAAGATATTCAACTTTCATGTTGACCAAAAATTTATTTGAAGCTTCTTTGATGTTGGAAAGTCAAGTTGAATGTGGACCAAAAACTTCCATTTTTGGAAACTTAAAATTACATGTCACTTTCCATTTTGGGAAACTTTTGATTTGACTTCAAAATCTTCAAAGTAGAGATTTGACATGATGAATAAGCCTTGTATGAACATGAATGGGATGTCTCAGATCATTTCCCACACCTCAAAGCCTTCAATTGACTATTCATTTGATTGTATTGGTCCTCAGATGACCTTGGCAATGCCTGATGAATTTGAGCTTCAACCTCTTGTGGAATTTGCTCCAAAATGAACCTCTAGCTCATATAAGCTCAATATAATGTTATGACGTCCTCATACCAAGAAAATACCATTTGTTGTTGCTCAAAGGAAAACCTTGAATTGCCTGACTTGTGGTTGCTTAGACTGCAAAACAAATGTTAGATGACATATTTTTGGTGCTTTTGGTTAATGCTTAAACAAATAAAGCAATGATATACAATGTAAAACATGCTTGGTGATCAAAGAACTACTCACAAAAGATCCTACCCACAGGGAAGGGAAGCAAGATGCTCACTGATCCTTGAGGCTTATGCAATGCTATGCTATGATGCCATGAGGGATCTTAGGGACAAAATTGGGGTCTTACAGATGCCCCTATTTAAGATCATTCTAGCCGGAGAACTGAAGGTTAAAATCTTCTTCTCGACGCGGTAGAATGGGTTTAAATAATAACAAAGAGACAAATTTTGGTCCCTAAGAGACCTCATGATGCAGATGTATGCATGTAAAAAAGAACAACTCTGTGGGGATATACGTCCACAAAGAAGAAAAGACAATCCATTGGAGTAATACACTCACCAGGAACAGAGACTCTAACGGGGACTCTCATGGGGAATAGAGAAAAAGCGTGAGCAAGTCACGACTCAAAACTGGAGGCTTTATTGGGGAATAAAAGGAAAAAACGTGTGAGCAGGTCACGACTTGAAACTAGGAAAAGAATTCCAATGGGAACAAATCCAATGGAAAGACTCAAGAGGAAAACTTCAGATAGAAATCCGGACTTCGGCTGGGGAAAGATGAACAACACATCCCTGTCGGGGAAAATGCATGTATTGGAGAAAACACCAACACAGCAACAACAAAACACAAGGGATACTCCACCGGGGATGTCTAGAAAAGACACTCCTGGGGAAGCAAAAGGGGTGAGGTGTTACCGGTTACTGGGTAACAAGCTCAAAGAGACAGGTGATCTGAACACCGGTTACTGGGTGAAAGAACAACAAGCTCAGGAAGAATGAATATCTAAGACCGGTATAAGGGTGAGAGATATCAATCAACCAACAACATCTGAGGAAAACCTAAAAATGGTATATTTCGACTCAGGAAAATCTGACTCCACAGGGGACCAAGGTCATAATAGGGAGCAGACAGGAAGGAACACCAAGGATACCGGTTACTGGGTATGTAAAAGGTGACCGACCAAGGCGTGAATTGGTGTATATCCCAAAACACTCATCATCCTACAAGGATGTACATTCAATTCCACAAGGAATACGAATCTTACTCGACTGAGGAAGGACAGAAGGCTTTAACCGAAGAGCGCATGAGATATATTATCTATTACCGTCAGAACATAGATAATACACTCGCATGGAAGATTATCCACAACCGGTTACTGGGTTAATAACGGATAAATCGACTGAAAGAGGAGGGAACACCAGGGATACCAATTACTGGGTATATAATAGGTGGCCAACCAGGACGTGAATTGGGGTTTACTTCCAAAACACTCATCATCCGAAAAGGAGGGCTGACAAAGCAAACTCAATTTGTAGGATGGATATTCGATTCCACAAGGAATACGAATCTTACTCAACTGAGGAAGGACAGAAGGCTTCAACCGAAGAGTGCATGAGATATATTATCTATTACCATCAGAATGTAGATAATACGCTCGCATGGAAGGAACATCAGGGATACCGGTTACTCGGTATATAATAGGTGACCGACCGAAGGAATCAATCGTTACCAACAACAACTGGGTAAACGAAAGATGACTCACTGGGGATAAATTGCAAGCATACGACAATTATCCAAACAAATGGGGAAATATCCACACCGAATACTGGATGAAGATAACCGCAAAGAGGGGATTATATCTACCGAATACGGGGTAGAAAACCACAGCAAGGGACATTCGATTCCAAAACCGAAATACGAATCTTACTCAGTTGGGGAAGAACGAAAGACTTCAACCACCGAGTGCATGAGATATGTTATCTATTACCGTCAAAGCATAGATAATATACTCGCAAGGAAGATTGTCCATAACCGGGTACTGGGTTAAAGGATAAATCGACCGAAAAGAAAGGCATCGGGATACCAGATTAGGTATATAATGATGACAAATCAACAGGGGATAACAAACATTACCGTCAAACGGTGAATGAAAGAAGACCCGTTGGGGATAAAATTGCTTACTCAGAGCAATTATCCACAAGGCAAAGAGAATATCAAGATCGCAACTTGAATAATGATAACCGTCAAAGAGGGAATTATATCTACCGAATACTGGGTAGAAAACCATGGAAAGGTAACCGTCATCAACTAGGATGAACACAAGGGTTAACTCTGCAAAGGGAGAAAAGTAGGGTTTACATCTACCGAATACGGGGTAGAATACCAACAGACTCTTGCTGAGGAAACAAAAGGTTTACCACTACCAACCACTAGGTAGAAAACCAGCAGACTCAGCTGAGGATAAAAGAGTAGGATTTACAACTACCGGCTACAGGGTAGAGGACCACAAACTCTGATGAGGAGACAAGGGTTTACATCTACCGGTTACTGGGTAGAAGACCACGAAAAACTGCTGAGGAATAAAGTGAGAACAATAGGATTTACAACTATCGGGTAATAGGTAGAAGACCACCAAATCCACCATTAACCAGAATGAACCACAAAGGTTACCTCTGCTAGGGGGATGAAAATAGGATTTATAACTACCGAATACGGGGTAGTAAACCACAAAGATAGGACTTACAACTACCGGTTACTAGGTAGAAGGCCACAAATTCCGCTGAGGATAAGATGAATGAGTGTCGGTTAGTGAGCAATTATTCATTTATACCACAGGGAAGCACAAGAGACAGCCACAAAGAAGCCAATTTAGGATCGATCCAAAAAGGCAAACTGAATCATGACTCATCCTAAGGAGGAAAAAACTCAATAGGGAAACTCATCCCATTATATGTGTTGGGAGGAAACGGAAACAACCATCATCCACGAGGATATAACTCGATGGGGAATTGTAGAAGGAAAGGATAGACACTTTCTGCTTAAGGGGCTGACTCTATATGGAGAGATTAGACACACCAACATCTGCTTGGGGAGATATACTAGGGAGATCCGTATCACCAATTAGCAGGAGACAACAATGAAAAGATATATGGCAAAGAATGCAACATGAATATCCAAATGTTATGATTATGCGTATACGCATGATTTATGTATGATGAATGCTGACAAAACAGACATATCTAACACACATAGGTCTAGGAATAAGGCACACAGCGACCCGGTACTACATCTCAAACTGCTGGAGATCTAAATGCTAAGAAGCAAAGATCTGCCGGGGAAATTAGAGACATCAGGAAATCACAAAATCTCTGAGTGATGGATCATCAACCAATTCGGATAGGGGAAGGAAGTCATCGCACAGGCACAACAGCCACAACGGCAACTTACGTTGGGGATCAGAGATACAAGGAAGTAACCAAATCTCTGACGGGGATAGATCGGCACGGATAAAGCTCATCATAATAACCACTCCGCTGGGGGATCTATCCGAGGAAATGACAGAATATTGGGATGTCAATTCACCAAATACAAAATCTTCCAAAGGAAAGCACATCTGACGAGGATAATAGAATGCTGCGAGTAGAATTTGCCGCATACGCAACTCTACTGGGGATACTGCAGTAATTCTACTGGAGAAGTCAGCTGCAAACCCCACTGGGGAGTCCACTGAGGGACACAAGAGGCAGCTGGTGAAATAAACACCAAGTACCAAGCTCACTAAGGATATCACCTGCTGGTGAGGAAAGATTGCTGCACTGCCGGAGAGAGGAAAGTTGAAGTCTTCAACCAACACTCTACTTGGGAACTGGCCCACAAAAGTTCTACTGGGATGAACCACAACAGTGTTCAAACAGCGCTCCACTGGAGATGAAACACGAAAGTGTTCAAACAGCATTTCACTGGGGATTCATCCGAGGGAACGAACGAAATTTGGGGATCTACCACCAAATACAAAATCCACCAAGGAAAATCACAACGGGCAAGGAAAACAGCATGCTACGATGCTGGAGAAATGAAGGTGAAAACTTCAACCAACACTGCACTGAGCAACCTTGCTGGGGAGAAACCATAAAAGGTTCTACAGGAAAAAGATACAGTTAATGCCAGAGATATGAACAAATGTCTTACCCTGTTGGGAATCATACCACCCTTGGGAGAGCACTGCAGACCTCCTAAGTATCTTTGATCATCGTGAATGTTCACTTTGTTTAGAAACAATTTGTGAAAGATTTGTTTATTTTGAAAACAATGATACTTTATCAATTAAAACATGCAAAACGTTTGTTGAATTGAAACAAAGAAGAGTGCAAATAATTGGATAAAAGCTCAAATTTATTTGATGGAATGGTAGTCTGCAAATGGCAAGACTCCATAGATCTGTATAAGTTTGAAACTGGTGATATATATTGGAAAGGGCTACATTGAACATAATGACCATTTCTCCACCAATTCCGAATTCGATGTATTCGAAGCTTCAGTTAACGACAAATCGAGAATTTATGATGGATGACCGATGTAGAACACAGTCATGTCAGGATGCAGTTACTTGCCAAATCCCTAATTTTTGCCTAGATTGCCCCAGGGTGAGGTACTCAATCTAGCGGGATGCAAATATACTTTGTTTTTTGTCTCTAACTTTTTCCTGGATCGCCCTTTCGGGTTTTCAATCCACCGAGACGCTCATTTTTGCCTAAGTCGCCCTTTCAGGTTTTCAACTTAGCGAGCTATTCTATTTTCATTTTAGGCGAAGTATTTCTTGACTGCATCTGAATTCACAGGACGAGTGAAATCCTCCCCATCCATTGTTGTAAGCATCAAAGCACCGCCTGAAAAGGCTCTCTTGACAACATATGGACCTTCATAGTTTGGAGTCCACTTGCCCCTGGAATCGGGCGCGAAAGACAAGACTTTCTTGAGCACAAGGTCACCTTCTCGGAACACACAAGGCTTGACCTTCTTATTGAATGCTTTCTTCATTCTCTGCTGATATAACTGACCATGGCACATGGCAGTCAATCTCTTCTCTTCGATCAGATTCAGTTGGTCGTAACGACTCTGGATCCATTCAGCATCAGTCAACTTGGCTTCCATCAACACTCGCATTGATGGGATCTCCACCTCTACTGGGAGCACAACCAACATGCCGTAAACAAGAGAAAAAGGGGTTGCCCCTGTTGAAGTGCGGACAGATGTACGATATCCATGCAAAGCAAATGGCAGCATCTCGTGCCAATCTTTGTATGTAACTGTCATCTTCTGGATAATCTTCTTGATATTCTTGTTAGCAGCTTCAACAGTCACATTCATCTTGGGTCTGTAAGGAGAGGAATTATGGTGTGCAATCTTGAACTCACTGCACAGCTCTTCCATCATTTTGTTGTTCAAGTTAGATCCATTATCAGTAATGATCTTATCAGGCACACCATAACGGCATATCAGCTGATTCTTGACAAACTTCACGACCACCTGCCTGGTCACATTCGCACATGATGCGGCTTCAACCCATTTGGTGAAGTAATCAATTGCTTAAACCTGTGTCCGTTGGACGCTTTCGGTTCAATCATGCCAATCATGTCAATTCCCCACATAGAGAAAGGCCATGGTGATGAGATCACATTCAGAAGTGTCGGAGGAATATGAATCTTGTCCGCATAAATCTGACACTTGTGGCATTTCTTCACGTATTTGCAGCAGTCAGACTCCATTATCAGCCAATAGTAGCCTGCTCTTAACATCTTTCTAGCCATGGAATGTCCACTGGAATGAGTACCAAATGAACCCTCATGGACTTCAGTCATCAACAGTTCTGCTTCGTGTCTGTCCACGCAGCTGAGCAGAACCATGTCAAAATTCCTCTTGTAAAGCACTTCGCCATTGAGGTAGAAACTGCCTGACAATCTCCTCAAAGTTTTCCTGTCTTTCACAGATGCCCCAGGCGGGTAGACCTGGTTCTCGAGGAAACACTTGATGTCGTGATACCAAGGCTTATCATCATTTGCTTCTTCAATGCAAATACGTGAGCTGGTCTATCCAAGCGCATCACGGTGATATTGGGAACCTCATTCCAATACTTGACCATAATCATTGAAGCGAGCGTAGCAAGAGCATCTGCCATCCGATTATCTTCTCGAGGAATATGATGAAAGTCAACTTCTGTAAAGAACGTTGAAATCCTCCTCGGATAATCTCTGTATGGAATAAGACCAGGCTGATTCGTCTCCCACTCACCCTTGATCTGATTGACAACGAGGGCCGAATAAGCATAAATATAGAGATGCTTGATCCTTAGATCAATGCATTCTTCCAATCCCATAATACAGGCTTCGTACTCGGCCA
The DNA here is from genome assembly GCF_024323335.1 of Lathyrus oleraceus. Taxonomy (NCBI): domain Eukaryota; kingdom Viridiplantae; phylum Streptophyta; class Magnoliopsida; order Fabales; family Fabaceae; genus Lathyrus; species Lathyrus oleraceus. The sequence continues at coordinate 431,157,879 of NC_066585.1, read as the reverse complement.
TATTATTCGTGCATTTGAAAGTTAGCCTTGCTGTAAGAGGAATATGTGTGCCCTGAGGAGTAATGATTACTGCCCCAATTCCATTTCCGTACTGATTTACAGCGCCATCGAATACCATACTCCATCTGGAACCAGGCTCTGGCCCTTTATCGAGTGTAGGCTCGTCACAATCTTTCATCTTCAAATACAGAATCTCCTCGTCTGGGAAGTCGTACTGAACTGACTGATGATCTTCAATCGCCTGGTGTGCCAAGTGGTCAGCCAAGATACTACCTTTGATAGCTTTCTGAGCTCGATACTCGATGTCATACTCAGATAACAACATCTGCCAAAGGGAAATCCTCCCGGTTAAAGCAGGCTTCTCAAAGATGTACTTGATTGGATACATTCTGGATATCAACCAACTTGTATGATTTATCATATACTGGCATAGACGTTTAGCGGCCCAAGCCAAAGCACAACACGTCTTCTCAAGCATTGAGTATCCAGACTCACAATCAGTGAACTTCTTACTCAGGTAGTAGATATCAGATTCTTTCTTTCCGAACACGTCTTGTTGACCAAGGACACAACCCATGGAGTCTTCAAGAACAGTCAGATACATGATCAAAGGTCTTCCTTCTACAGGCGGAGACAAGATCGGAGGTTCGGACAGATACTCTTTGATACTGTCGAAAGCTTTCTGGCAATCCTCGGTCCAATCATGAGACTGATCTTTCCGGAGGAGCTTGAATATCGGCGCACATGTGGCAGTCATGTGGGATATAAATCTGGAAATATAGTTCAAGCGGCCAAGAAAACCTCGAACTTGCTTCTCAGTTTTGGGCGCAGGCATCTCTTGTATTGCTTTGACCTTTGCAGGAACAACCTCAATACCTCTCTCACTGACAACAAAGCCCAATAACTTGCCGGAACGGACTCCAAATGTACACTTGTTCAGATTCAGACGAAGTCTGAACTTCCTCAGACGCTGAAAAAGCTTCACCAAGTGTTCTACATGTTCAACTTCTATTTTTGACTTAGCAATCATGTCGTCAACATACACCTCAATCTCCTTGTGCATCATATCATGAAACAAGGTAGTCATAGCGCATTGATACGTGGCTCTGGCGTTCTTCAAACCGAAGGGCATCACTTGATAACAAAATGTTCCCCAAGGTGTGATGAATGTTGTCTTCTCCATATCCTCGGGTGCCATTTTGATTTGGTTATATCCGGAAAATCCGTCCATAAACGAGAAGACTTTGAATTTAGCTGTATTGTCTACCAACATGTCAATGTGTGGTAGAGGAAAATCATCTTTCGTCCTAGCTTTATTCAAATCACGGTAATCCACACACATCCGGACTTTTCCGTCTTTCTTGGGCACAAGCATAATATTGGCCACCCATAGAGGATATGTAGAAGTCACCAGAAACCCCGCATCAATTTGCTTCTGAACTTCCTCTTTGATCTTCACTGCCATGTCAGGATGAGGGGTATGTACATTGGGGAAATGGCCATAATTAAGGATAACCTTGACATCATCATAAACTCTAGAGTACCATAAAATGCCATCAGCGGTCAGAGACATGATCCTTTGAGACCGCATGAGATTGTCCTTGTTCTCGAAGAAATGACCTTTTTGGGAAGGTGCGAAATAAACCACCTATGAAGCAGATGATCACATCACGCGATAATACCCTTCTTGTTTGGTATCCTTGTATGAATAGAGTAATAAGTGTCAGAAAGAAGTGTAAGAACCTGATTCTTGGACAATAAGATGTGAATAAATGCAAGGTTCACAAAGTCTTCCACACTAGGAAATAACAATATCCATAGATTAGTAAAGTGAAAACAACGTTGAAAGCTATCCGACTTCCAACATCATCGAAGGCAATGGCCTTCTCCACCAAAAACTTTAGAGTAAAACCATGAGTTCCACCCTTAGGCTTAAGATTGAGTTCCACTTCCTTCTTTTCAAAGCAAAGCTTCGGCTACAAGATGAGACTTCAGTAGTTCCTTGGTAGTAACGAAAGGAACCTGATCCTTATTTCCGACCCACAAGATATGTGAATAATCCTCCAATGTTGCGGTCAACTGATAATCCTGAAATATGAAACAGCTCCAGGGAGGATCATAGAACTGTATTTGTGTATTGATTGTTGTAGTGTTCACTTTCGTGTTGAGAATAACTAAGAGATTACCATAGGCCTTCTTGAAATCTTCTATGTGATCCAAAACCAAACGAGTTCCCAATCCCTTCAAATATTTCAACTGGGGTTTGACAAACTTGTAACTGAACACACTTCTTCTGTCAGGATTCATGATATCTCTGAGTACTCGATAACAAACTAAGCTCTCTGATAACATGGAAATTCACATGCAAAAGAGTTATATGATGTAATGATGTTTTATGATATGCAAATTGAAGGTGTGAAAAACACAAGAAATGGGGGTTTGAATTGGGTTTTAAAAACAAAATCTTTTTCTCAACTCAAGAACACCACTCAAATGTTAATAACAAGGGGATAAAAACACAATTATTTTTATACTAGTTCGCTTGAAACTCAAAGTTACTCCATTTCACCCGCCAAGGTGATTTTTCCTAATAAAGAAGGACTTAATCCACTATAATCAACTCATTACAATAATCACAAAGAATAACCTTTTTTGACTTCTCAAGGATCCGACTATACCTTAGTCTCCTTAAGGAAAATCAAAAAAATAGTTTAAATAATGTTTTATGTGTTTACAAGATGCTTCTACACAAGCAAATTTTACACAAAAGAATTACAAACACTTAAAGAAAAATTGTGTACAAAATTGATAGCATTTCACAAGAAATAGACTTGTTGAATTGTTGTAGCGCTTCACCATTTTCTTCAAGTCTCCAAGTCCCACTTATATAACATAAAAAAAAAGATCGTTGGAGGGCAAAATGGGGATACCAAATAGAGCAGTTATCCATTATTGGATAGGTGAAAGGAGTGATACTACATACTGCCCTTCGCCCATAAATTCAGTGAGAGGTGTGATGAATAGTATTATCCTTGTCCACGATATCAGGTAGTGGAAAAATATTTGATTTGTACTATGTACAATTTGATCACCTACCCATTTGATCTAATCTTCAAGTTCATTGGCTTTTGATGAAAGTTGATAAAGCATGAAATGAAGAAAACATGCAGCTGGATTCAGAAACTTTAGAATCTTTAGTCAGAACCTTGACATTATCAGTAGTCTAGCTTGAGATCTTTAGTATCTTCAGAATCTTTAGAGTCTTCAGAATATACAGTCAGAACCTTGATAACCTCAACGACTGGCTTGAGATCTTCAGAATCTTCAACTTATAACAAAACTTCAGAAGCTTTCCATTCTTCAGAAGCTTGATGATCAAAGTCACGTCCAAAAGTAGAAGTGGAGAGAACATTTCAGAAGCAACCTATCGTCTCTTTAGAAACTTTTCAGGATTGAATCAGCACCGAAGCATAAAGAACACTGCAGCAACAACTTGATATCTTTTAGAACTTCTCATGATTAGCGTAGAAGCATAATTTGGAACACAATGTTCAGAAATTGATGACGTTACACATCATATACTCAAAATCCAAACTGGTTGTTAAACCATTAGGGTACCAAAATTGTTCTCACACAAATACAACATTGTTTTCGACAAAACTCAAGGTACAAATGCATAACCAAATCTTGCTCTAATACAAATGATATGCAATAGCATGGCCACATTCTGGATAATTTGAACAAGCTATGTAGGAGCTTAGTTTCCTGTACAAACCTAATATCCCACTCACATGTATGAACTAGTCTTTAAAATATGATCGCTAAAAGGATTCCCAGAGTCATGGAATCAAGTGAAAATACTTCGCCGTAGTGAATTCCCACAAGACAAAATTACCCCAAGTGAAACTAGTATGGGTGTGGGTCTTGTGTCAACCCAACGCGTGAAACAAAGGTCAACATAGCTATCCACGAGTCTATCATGTATGTATACACAAGCTCGGGTAAAGAGCTTCCCTCAAGTAACATCAACACATCCCCACAACAGCAACATAAGATATCTAAAATGATCTTGCTTGGATGGGTGTTTCTGTCTTTATGTACCTGTAAAACATAAAAGGGGTTAGGAAAAGAGTGCTCGATGAGGGTTGTGGCCCTTATGCCTATGTATTCTCATTATGCAATCAGAAAGTTAGAACCTAGTAATTCATGGAAACAAGAGAATAAAATGGGGGAAAAGCAAGAAAAATGCTCTCCAAGGATTCACGTTTGTAGCGGGGTATTCGTTACCTTTAGATTTATTGACTAAATCAAAAGTAAATCATACAATTCGAGTCGCCACCGCACTTGTATTTATCCAAAGGAAAGGTTATAAAGCGAACAAAAATCGAGAAGTTTTATCAAGTCAAAAACTAATAAAAATGTCAGAGATCTGGGTAAGGGGGTTGGTTATGCAATGGGAAGGTTTTAAGCACCCAAAACATCCTTAGTACTCTAAGGGAGCCCTTTTTACAAATCTTGTATGGTAGATTGGTATTTAAGAAAATATTTGTGCAAACATGATTAGGGAGATGAGAAAAGAATATACAAATTATTTACAATTTTGTTTGAATGGATAAACCCATTGCCTACGTACCATCTTAAAAAGGTAGGATCAAAACCTCGTAGTTCGGGGTATAAATCTCAAAATAAATTGGTGAATTGATTGGTCAAAAGCCTTAAGGTCTTTTGTTATCAAAGGGAGAAAACTCAACCTAAAACCACAAATCCACCATGTGAGGAGAGCTTCAACATACTAGTGAGAGATCCACCATATAATAAGTATGGAAGACTTATAGTCCAATCACTAAGGATACAGGTGAGGTTTATATCAACCACTATGATAACTCAAACTTAATAGCTAATGTTTATGAAAAGCTTTGGCAAAAGTGGCCATTAGAACCACAAAAAACCAATTTGAGTGAGTTGTATTTACAAATGAAAAGTATTCACAAAATAAGGTCAAAGTTGACTTAAGATTCAATTCAAAATAAGTGTTATGAAAAGAGTTTGAAAAATCAAAGGCATAGTGCCTAGGTTTCTAATTTTTGAAAGCAATGTTAATGTTTGCACAAAGTAAGTTTGGCTTGGGTTAGAATGGAGAGAAGAAGAGAAGGGCTAGGTCCTAAACATGCAAAGATGAGGGAAGAGAAATAAAACCACTTGGAGTTCCCTTCTTGAGATCATCAAGATGATCCAAGTTGCTCCTTTCCTTTAGACTTAGCAAGCAATAAGCAATTAACTCAAACAATCAAGCAAATAAACAATCAAGCTCCTAGGATCTTCCAATTTGGACTTGTCTCTCTTATCTTTGGATTCTCATGACAATGGTCCTTCTAATTAGCTCAAGTTTGGGATCCCTATCACAAGAACACACAAATCAAAAAGTTCCACAATGCAACAAAAAGAATAGACAAGAGCGAGTTTAGAATAGGGGTCCTTTCAATGTCTTTCAAGATTAAGCATTCTAAAGGCATGAGGCCTAGTTGCTCTTCAACATGTTTAGCATTCTAAAGGCATGAGGCCTAGTTGCTCTTGAAACTCCATTTAGCATAGGTAAGGTCCTAAATCTAAGACCTTTCTCCATTTGTATTGGGTTCTCACAAACAAAAACAAAATAAGCACAAGGCAATAGTATATACACAATAATGTGCTCAAGTGAGCAAAAGGAAAAGACAAATGAATTAATGAGCAAGAAATTAAATTACATTAAAGTAAATTGCAAGAATTAAATGCTTGAATTAAAAGTTAGTAGTTAGTGTTAGTGTGTCATAAGGCAATTTAGCGCCATGTTAAGCAATCGTAAGTGGACTAATGTAGTAGTCACACCTATCTGAGGCCGTTCAATAAAACTATAGGCAAACAAACACAAGTTAGAGACCATGACTAGTAAGCCAAGCTCCTACAACTTTCCATGCCAAAAGAAAAGAAGAATGACCTTGTATGGATTTAGGTTTTTTGCTTGACCAAGAAGCAACCTATCTTGGACACAAAGAAATTCACTTGATCTTTGATCAAGATGAATTTGATTTGGATCAAAGAAGGTTAAGCCTCTCATATGTCAAGGCTAACCACCAATCATTAACTCATTGGTCAAAAAAGAAAAAGAAGAAGAAGAAGATGGAAATGGAATGTACATAATTGAAATTCAAATGACCAAAGCAAAACACATTGATCAAACATGAATGGAATCAACATCAATCAATGGTAAACAGAAGTGAGATGAAGTTTAGAAGTCAAGAAATTACAAAAATATTTTTGGTATTTTTTGGAATTAAAATAATACTTGAAATAAAATGAACAAATAAAGGTCAAACTTCAAATCCAATTCAAATCAACTTGGAAAAGTCCAATTGGACCATCATAAGTTTAACATGGTCAAACAAGATTTGACAAATTTTTTTATCATTTTTTGAAAACAGAAACTAATTTTAAACAATTAAAAATGAAGAAAAATAACATAATTGGACTAAAATCTCAAATAAATCTCAAATCAATTAAGAAATTGATGAGAATATTTTTCATAGATTCATCATTGTCCAAAGATGTTAAGAAAATATTTTTGGCATTTTTGAATATCCAGAAGTATTTTAAATGAATTAAAAATAACCTGAAAAGAAACAATTCACAAAAAATATTAAATGGAATCACAAAAATAATTAAAAATCATTTTTAGAGACTGGAATTTAAGAGAAAATGTTTGCAATTGGTCCCATATTTTTGTGATTCCAAATAAAGAAGTTATGAATTTTTTAAATAAAATGGAATAAAAGAAAATAAAACAGAAATTAATAAAGGAGAAAAAATATAGAGCGTTGGATGACTTCATTAATTGACGTGGCAACATACAATGGATTAGAAGCGCGCGCGTACCATAGCCACTAGTTAATGTGTCACATGCTGAATTAAAAAAAGCCATAACACGCAATGGTCAAGATTAGATCTGGGAAGCTTGATCCAAAGGCTGAGGATAGGACGTGAGGGGACGGTGGTGGAAACCACCATCTTCTCCGGCGAGAAGGCCAATTCCGGCTACCTCTTGTAGGTTTTCAAACCTCAACTAAAAGACGCGATCTATATAGCATTCGAAAGTTGGGGTGATGTACATCACCCCTGTAACCTTAATTTCCACTCAAGATCCCTATAAAGAAAGAAATCTGAGATAGAAAAATAAGGTGTTCAATCTGAACTTGTTCAATTCACAAAATTAAGATCACAAATCAATTGCCTCTCACATGAGGACTTCAGAGATGCCAACCAATACAAAAAATGTTCAATATCCAAAGATATTCGAAGGAAAACAGTTGGAGTGAAAACCTTTGAAGTGCAGTTTGTGTGAGCTTGATCCAATCCAAATCTTCAGTGCAGCTTGATCTTGAAGTAGCAAGGAAGCAAGGCTAAGGAATTTGGAAGCCAAAGATCAACCAATGAAGTTGAAATTTGTGCTTGAAAAATGGAGAAAAAATTCAGAATTCCATTAATGGAGGGTTGGGGAATCAGTTGTGTAGAGCTTCAGGCGCCTTTAGGTTGGTTTTTGAAGTGAGCAGAGCATCCTATTTATAGCCAAGGCTGATGCAATGCAATGAAATATTCGTGTGCGCATGAGCTTGGATCCTCCATGCATGGGCCTGTACAGGCGCATTTGAGGCCCAAACTCAATTGGTTTTGCATGCTGAACATAAATGAATGAGTTTTGGACGTGCATATGGCAATGCATAAGCCTATGCATGGAATTTTAACATGTTATGCATAATTGAACCCAAAACTTCACCTTTTCGAAAATACCATTTGCAAAATTGAATCATAGGCATGTGGGAAATGGTTGGAAAGGTCTTGACATAAGGAACAAATGTTATGTTGAGAAAAAATCCATTTGGAGTTGGGAAAATATTGAAAACTGACCATGAATTTCAAGGTACAAAACATGTATATGGAAAATTTGCCAAAATGGACCAACTTCAAGCCCTTCCGTTTCAATTATGCAAGCCTCAAATAACAAAACCTCCAACATAAAAGTTGTAGATCGTTTCAAGACAATAAATTTCCACTTAAAGTTTGCATCATTTGGAATTTTCATGAGAACGTTATGGGCACTTGAAGTTGGACTTTTTCACATTTCAATGACTTTGGTCCAAAGTGACCTATAATGTTTTGTATTATCACATGTGTTTATTTTAGGATTATGAAATTTTGTCCATCATAAAAATTTCATTAGACATCTTAAAATTTCCAATTCACTTGGTCTCACCTCAAAATCATAAAAAATGAAGGAGTTAGGTCCTTGGGAAGTTGACCCAAATTAGGGTTTCAGTCAAAATGACCTATAATGTTTTGAAATGCATGATGACCTTACAAGTTTCAAATGAATTTTTGATGAACATGAAAGTTGTTCATATGGTTCTTAAGAACATTTATTCTCTTAGGGTCATATTCATTTGACAAACACATCAAAAGTTCGGTCTCAGTGGATTTCAAAATAGTCAGATGAATTGACTGATCAACTTCTCAAGGCCAAACTTCAAATCTTGATGAATGAATAATTGAGGACACTCACATGGGCTTATGTGTGCATAAAATGATGAATGAAAGAACTTCCCTTGATTGTACTGGATCATAGGTTGAGGTTGCTTCATGAGCAAGGCACAGTCAATGCACAGTTGAATTAGGGTTTCCTTGGGAAACAATCCTTAAGCCCCTTGGTTTATCTTGATCAAAATGACAAATTGAGATACTTGGGAGGCATATATGACGTTTGAGAGCTTTGGGAACCATTGTCATGCTTGCTTTCAACTTCCTCTGGCCATTTCAATGGGCATAGGAGCCTCTTAGGAGCCTTGGATCACATGACTGCTTAAGCTTCAAAACAAAAGATGTTAGTGACATATTTTTGTGCTTTTGGTTAGTAAACAAAATAAGAAAAGCAATAATATACAATTCAACCATGCTTGGTGGTCTCAAACCAACTCACACAAGTCCCAACCCAAGGGTAAGGAGCCAAGATGCTATGATCCTAAAGGCAAATGCAATGAGCAATGATATGATGCCATGAGGGATCTTAGGGTCAAAATTAGGGTCTTACAACATCCCCGTGCCTATGTATCCTTATAGTACAATAAGGAAGTCAGAGCTCCGTAGTTTGGAGGAAAAAGATTGAAAAAGATATGATTTGGGTGGTGCTTAAACTGGAAGGAAAAGGCTTACCAAAGCATAGGACTGATATGGTAAGAAAAAATAGGAACTTGTCAAAGCACATGGGCTAACATGTCAAGGGTCTTACCACAACACCGGGTCTCATATAGTAAGGAAAAGAAAGCAGGAATTTGTCAAAGCATAGAGACTCACATGACAAGAGTCTTACCAAAGCACTGGGTCTCACATGGTAAGAAAAGGAAAGCAGGAACTTGTCAAAGAACATGGACTCACATAAAAAAGAGTCTTACCAAAGCACTGGGTTTTGTATGGTAAGAGGACGGTGTTTAAACCAAGTGATGATAGGGGGATAACCAAAGAGGTGTGTCCTTAAATTGTTGTGTAAAAACCAAGAAATATAAGGGTCAACCTATGAAAGTGTGTCCCAAAAGAAAAGGATAGGGGGTTAACCAAAGAGGTCAGTCCCTGAATTATGGTGTCATAACCAAGAAAAGGGGTTAACTAATGAGGTGTTTCGCTGAATTGTGGTGTCAAAATCAATAAAGATGGGGGTTAACCTATGAAGGTGTGTCCTAAAAGAAAAGGATAAGGGGTTAACCATAGAGATGTGTTCATGAAGAAAAGTGATGGCAATGATGTTTAAACTAAAAGGAAAGATAAAAGGAGCCATATGGCTAGTTTTAGACTTGATAGTGAATTTATTAGAATTACACTAAAGTCTATGAACAAAGGCAAATACTCTGAGCAAATGGGTCATTCATCCCGTACTCAAAGATATTATATACATGTGTATAGAAGATCCCCTCTCACCATTCTCTATTCCTTAAGGCTCATGATATGCAATCCTTGTTAATGGCTGACAAGTTATTGAAGCAGGTTCCCAAGGATGCTTATGGGGATGAGTCAGATGGTTGATATCTACTAAGGAGATCTGTAGTCCATTAGGAGTATTGTACTTATTGAAAGGATGAAGCTCCAAATCAAAAGAGGGAATTCCCATCAAGTGACCAAGGGACTTATGGTCACTTGACAAAGACAAAAGGGAAGTGTATCAAATAAAAAGATTTAGTTAATCAAAATGGAGTTTGATCAAGCCAAATCAAAGGAGTATAATTGATGAACAAACAGAGATGTATGATCATACAAAACTAGCCTAAGATCTCATTGTTAGGTAGCCCAAGAGAAAGCCATGCAGGTGCAAAGTGTATTTTCCTATGTCTCATTGTTAGGTAGCCTAAGAGAAATCCATGTGTGTGTGAATGTGTGCTAAGCCTAAGAAGATGAATGCAAGAGGAAGATGAATAAGACCACAAACTCAAAATTTCAACCGGAGTAAAGCAAGTCAAAGTGTCCATAAGGTCCATGGGTCCAAGGTCACTCCAAGTCATGCAAAGGGCCTAAACCTAAGTCAGAGTCCATAGTCCATGAGGTTTTCAAAAATCAAAGTCAAGCATAGGTTTAAGACTAAGTCCAAGTCACTTTATCATGTTTTGATTCTTTAAGATTAATAAGCAGATCAAACAAATAAAATAAGAAGCAACTGCTGAGTAAGGCAATATGAATAGAGTATGAAGTGAAATGATGATTAATGAGACATAAAATTAAAGTGAATTAAGTAAATGACAAAAAATTAAATGACATAAATTAAATGACTTGAATTAATGACAAGAATTAAATGGAAATAGTGTAACTGACACAAAGTAATGTTAGAGGTTATTGATCAATGAATTGTGTCTGGACAATCTAGGGCTATGTTAAGCAATTGTAAGTATGCTTATATAGAAGTTATACCTATCTGAGGTCGGTTAATAACAATGTATATGTCAGACAAGTTAGAGAATTAACACAAAGTTAATCTCCTACAACATGTCAACAATGGTTAAAAGAAAAGAAGAGATCAAGGTAGAAAGAATGAAGAGGAGAGACTTAAGGTAATCACATAGGGATCATTCTATCCATAAATCAAAAGACTCAAAATATGGCGCATCGAGGGATAACCTATCACTGATGCAAAGTATCAAAGATGATTCTCAATCTTATATCAACAGTTTTGAATCATAGAATGTTGAATCAACCTCAAGTCCATCTATCAATGATTTGAGATGTGGACGAACTCATTAACCAAGTAATCAACTTAATTCAAAACATCAAGTGATCAACAAAAATAAAATTAAAAAAAAGATAAAAATGAATTAATAATTATTAATAAGAGAAAATAAAAGAGAAAATGTCAAAGACGGGTCAAAACAAAAAAAAGTTCAAGGAAAATGGAGAAGGTAAACAAAATTATAAGTGACTTGACCTCAAAAGTTGGGATGAAAAATGTTTAAATATTATTAAAATAAAAACTTTCAAATGAAAATAAAAGAAAATATGAATTAAATTCAAAAATGATATTAAAATTTATGCAAAAATTATATACGGTAGATAATATTTTTATGAAATTATGGACAAAAATTAGACAAAAAATAGTAAAGGAGCTAATTAAAATGAATTTCGGAAGAAAAAGAAATTAAATGAAATAAAAAAAAACATTTGAATCCAACAGCTATGGGAGGTGGCGCATCCTCATTGGTTGAGAGATTGAATTTTCCCTCTAAAGCGCACGAAGAACTTTAACTTGAACCTCCAAATTTTGATTTTTAAATTTCATGAACTGTTATTTTTAACATGAATCAAACACCGATTCAGTTGTTAAACATGTCATCGTTCATGTCTCCCTGCATTAGAGCAATTCGTTTGCTCTAAGCAGGGAGAATTTACTCAAACTCGTGAATAACCCTAGTTCTTCAAAGTAAAACTAAATGACTAAATCAATAGATAAATCCCATTTTGGAGAGGGCTTTTTATCAGTAGAACAAGGAGAAAAGTGTGGTAACTTGTTTGCTTGAAGTTGTAACTCATATCTACCTTTTCGATTGAAACTTCAGAAGTCAATAATGGTGGATCTAGATGCAAGGTTCCAAGGAGATTCAATCTAAAGTAATGCTTCAGTTAGCTTCAGAAGATGCTGGTGAAGCATTCAAGGTGGAGATTTAAAGTTAAAAGAGCTTGAATTAAGGAAGTGGTTGATTGGTTATTTGAGGAATCGGGCTCTAATGGTTTCAGAGTTTCTTTGGCTTTCAAAGCATGAAAATGAAAGAAAAATATTCCTTTAATTATAGAGAATGTTTTGGGATTCAAATACGTGTGGAATAGATCTTAATCCGTGTGAATCAACTCAAGAGGTTTTCAGATCCAAACCGTGTGAAAATTTGTCACCAAACTATTTTGGAGTTTTGCAAGCCGTTTCATGTTTTAGTCAAACGTGTTTAGTCACGGGAAACAAGTTTGCACACGTGAGAAGTGGGCCCAATTTGATTTTGGCATGATTCCACATTATAGGTCACTGTGCAAAATAGAGTTTAGGTCACCATGTTCATGCTTAAGCCAAATCCAATCTGCTTGTGCATTTTATGATTTTCTTTGAGCCAAATGATCACTTCATGGAGTAGAACATGATGCAAAAATAATCAAGTCCAAAGGATCTTTGAGGTGAAAGTTACATGCTTGTGAAGTTAAGGTCGTGACCTGGCTTTTAGGATGGGCAATTGGTCAAGCAGTTTGCAGTGTGCTTGGTCACTTTGAGGTCCTAAGTTGGTGACACCATAACTTTTTAATCCCTCGTGCATTTTGAGCCAAACACGGGACAAATGATCTTTTCCAAAAACTTAACAATATGCAAAATGAATGGAATCAAAACAGTACATGAATTGAAAATGGCAAGGGTGTAAAGTAGGGGTCATGCCAAGGTTTTGGCCTAATTTGCCAACTTGGTCATTTGCACAAATGAGGTCCTTAATGAAATAATTGATGTTTGTCCCTTGAATCAAAGTTGTAGAGGATACTAAAAGGCATATTTGGCTAAAAAGATCTTGACTTTTGGATAAAACTTTAAGGATTTATGGAGCTTGGACCAAAGTCATAGCATACATGCAAATTAGGTCAGACCAACCTGCACCCCTTTGTGCAAAGTTGATATTTTCTTGAATTTTAGGCCATAATGATGATAGAATAAGCATCCATTGATGAGAACATGATTAGGGCTTGAGTGATATTGAGAATAGCTTGAATATTGAGTGATGTAGAGTGGAAATAAACACATGAACCACCTTTGAATCAACATGAAGTAAACTTGCATTTTCATTGACCAATTAACCTTTTTATTACCATGATTTGGAGCATGATCACCTACATGAGAAATAAGAACAAACAAGTACCATCTCCCAATGAAATTAGGGTTAGTTGACAAGCAAAAACAAGATGAAACCCTAATCTTAATATAGAAACCAAGATGTGGTCATGCTTGTGATCCCGTGACCAAATGCAATGGTCATGCATGATATGGTTTGATGTATGCAAATGAATTATGCAAAGGGAGAAAATGGAGGGGAAATTTTGGGGTATGACAACTGCCCTTATTTAATCATCTTAATCTTGAAGGTGCAAATTGCATTTAGCATTTCGGGTGTTTAGGTGGAAGAGGAGTAAATACAAAAATGTCTGCAAATTTTCCTGTGATAAACAGGGTTGTGAGGAATAGCAGATAAACCTTTTAGTTTGGGCCTTCTAGGGATTTACTGAAATATTTTGCTGGGGAGATAGATCAGTTGCAAAGCAAAATGCTATACATGCATGGTGTATGTAATGTAATATATGATTGTTTGATTATGATGCATATGAAATATGAATATGGGGTAGTGATATAAGGATTTCAGATGAAAGATAGACTTTAACTCGTCGGTATCCACACCAAGAACTTGCAATGAAGAGCTTCCAAGTTACCATCAATGTTGAGGCCTTGAATCAAATTTGTAGAGGATCCAAAAAGGCACATTTGTCACAAACAATCTTGGAATTTGGATAAAATTGAAGTAGTTATGGAGTTTGGACCAAAAGCATGGCATACTTGCAAATTAGGTCAAACCAACTTGCACCCCTTTGTGCAAACTTGATGTTTTCTTACATTTTAGGCCATGATGATGATATAATAAGAATCCCTTGATTAAAAATTTATTAGGGTGTGAGTAGTCTTGAGAATATCTTGAATATTTAGTGATGTGGCATGAAAATAAGCACATGAACCACCTTTGAATCAACATGAAGAAAACTTGCATTTCCTTTCACCAAGAGACATTTGTCTTGCCGTGATTTAGAGCATGATCACCTGCATGAGCAATAAGAACAAACAAGTACCATCTCCCAATGACATTAGGTTTAGTTGACAAACAAAAACAAGATAAAACCCTGTTGTTAGGATACAAACCAACATAAAACCCTAATGCAGTGGTCACACATGATATGATTTGATGTATGCAAATTAATTATGCAAAAGTAGAAAAGGGAGGGTAAATTTTAGGGTATGACAAATGGCATCCATTGTGTTTCACAAACTAGATCTTTATCTGACATGGTGAAGTATTTGATAGGTAACCAATACCAGAACCATAGATTTGATACTAATTGAAGGTGACTAGAAAAAAAAGAGGGGTTTGAATAGGGTTTCTTAAAATGAAAACCCTTTCAACCCAACACAACAAGCAGAAAACAAAGAACAAAAAAAATGAAACAATTATTTTTATCCTGGTTCGCTATTAACTAAGCTACATCTAATCCACCCGCCAAGGTGATTTCGCCTTATCAACAAGGACTTAATCAACTATAACCAAACAGATTACAACACAAAGACCTACGATCAATGTCTTCTTGAGTATTCTGACTAAAGCCTAGTCATTCAAGGAAAATACAACCAAACAGATTGAAATACAAAGGTGTGTTTACAAGGTGCTTCTCAAAAAGTAGAATACACAAATGAATACAAGTTTCTTACACAAAATATATTCTATGAAGAGTATGAACAAAATTTCTAGTGTGTGTTTTCTTTTCTCTCAAAATATTTCACAAGGGCATTGTTCACATATATGATGAATTCTTAGAATGTGTAATGTAGTGTAACACTATTTTATTCTTCCATGTCTCCTTTATATAAGCAATGAAAATATTAGTTGGAGGATAGAGATGGAATACTAAAATGTAGTTGTATCCTTGCATAACAACTTGTGAAAATGGGAGGAAAAATGATACAATAGTACAATCCTTAGCCCACAAAATCAATTAGTGGAAGGAATGTTTGATCTTGTACTGTCTATTATTTTCGTTACGTAAACCCTTTTGATCTTATCTTCAATATTCAGGGGCTTCTGATAGTTGGGTAATAAAGCATGCATAAGAGAAGATTAAGAATCTAGTTGAGAGAAACTTCAAAACCTTGGTCTTCAGAGTCTTGACACAGTTCATCAGAACCTGGTCTTCAGAGTTTGGTGACAATGTTCAGAGTTGTTGAGAGAGTAGGGGGTCAGAGCATAACAGCATCAGATGCATCAGAGTTGCAAAGCTTTGGATGAGTATAAAGTCAAAAGTTTTGAAGTACAAAATCCAAAGCTTAAGCACCTTGTAAACCATGTATCTCAAAGTCAGAGTGCATTGGGTTCAACATCTGATGACATCACATGTCATTCATTTAGAGTCAGAATTTGAATCTAGTATTTACACATCAAACAAATTAATTAGGATATGTCGCTACCGCGAAAAACTAACCACTACGTCAAAAGAAATGACATAGAGTCTCCACCTGATTTTATTTATTCCTCATATAAAAGAGAGGAAATGGAAAATAGTCGATAAAACACTTTTAGGAGAAATACAAAGAATGTATATGGAAAAGGAATGGTCTCGCAACCAAATATGAGTTCAGAAGTCGATTACACGAGGGGAAGGTATTAACACCCCTCACGTCTATGGTACTCCATGGGAACCATTTAAGTTGCTTGCGTACGTGGGTATTTATCTTTAAATTTATCTTATTATTATTAAGGAAAACGGGAGAGAGAATGAGATTGGTTTTTTTTATTATTTTGATTGTCATTGATTGGGGCCTTTGTGCCTACGTATCATTCATCAGGGGATGAAGAATCAGATCTCCGTAGTTCGGAGTAAAAAATGATTGTGTGTTGGTTGTTTTTACCATGAAAAAAGGTTTTCAGAATGATGTCGTAATGCGCAAAAGTAAGTTTGATGAGTTGATGTTGATTTTATGTTTATGAAAAGGGATTGTTTTTTATTAGAATTTCACTAAAGACTATGGGCAGAGGTGAATATTTCAAACAACCAAACCAATCGTCTTGTATACAAAATACTCAAAGTGAGGGTAGGAAAGCTCCATTCTCACTCCTTCTCCGCCACTTAAAGCTCATGGCACACAATTATAATCATATTCTTTATTGTATTTTGAATTTGATTAAGAAAATGTTGTTTGACGTTGGATCAAGGGTTTATTTCTTATTGATTTTGAAATGGTGAAATACATGGATATTTACCAGAGAACAATGCGATAAGTAAAGGGGTTCGTTGTAAGGTAGCCCAAGAGAAAGCCTTGTGTGTGCAAAGTGAATTATGCTAACATGTGGATGATGAACTTAAAATCATGTCTCCCTAGGGTAGTTCCACATATGCCATTTTTACAATAAAAGATTGTAAGTTGTAGATGAAAATCTCAGTTAGACCATTGGGTCAAGAATTAGTTGTAGATGCAAGGGTCCTAATGAAATCCTCTAAGTCCAGTAATGAGTCACAGATGAATGCATTCTTTGTTTTTGTCTTTTGATTTTACATTGTTTTGTTTTTATTTTTGATTATGTAATGACAATAAGAAAATGAAAAATGATAAAGATGAATGAGATGTATATACAATGATGATAAGTACGATGATGGGTGCTTGGAAGTGAATGACAATACAATAAGTTGACAATAAAATAAATCACAGGATGATAAATTAGGTCAACAATATCAATGGTTAGTGATGAAAGTTAGTGGTTAAAACAAACCAATGGCCCAAGGTAACTACCTAGGGATTATCTATCCACAAGTCAAAGGACTCAAAATATGGTGCATCGAGGGATAAACTATCATTAATGCAAAGTATTGAAGATGATCCATGATCATCTAACAATAGATTTGAATCAAAGAAGGTTATAACAACCTCAAGTCCATCTATCAATTATTTGAAGAGTGGATGGGTGTATCAGCCAAATAATTACAACTTTAAAGGTTAAATAATGTACAGGTTAGAAATTGAAGTCCAGATGTTAATGGTTAGTGGTCAAACATGATCAAATAAGGCCAATCTTTTAACACCTCAAAATGTCATGAATGATCCATTGATCATTCATTAACATGTTTGAAATATTGAAGATTAAATAAACCCTAAGACCAATTACCACGACCAATAGAATATCATCAACCATGATTAAATACAAGGTTAAAAATGTCCAATTAAAATGATAAGAATAAAATAAATAATGGATGAATAAAAAAGGATATTTGATAAAAAGTATTTACAAAAATATTTGGTTAAAAAGAAATAAATAAGAAAAGATGATAAAAAGGAAAGTAAATAAAGAAAAATAAATTGGAATAATAAAATAAAAAGAAAAGAAGGAAAGGGAATAATGGGGGCCCTAGGATTTGAACCCCTAAATCTGGGGTCATGGTTCAACCTCCTTACCACTAGCCAAGTGCTCTTGGTTGGTAATAAGTGTGCTTGATGAAAATAAATAATATAGACCAATGAGAAATAAAACATGGGTCATCCACAACCACATGATCGGATCACTTAAAGCAAGTATGCAAAAAGGAAGGCTCTGATCCTAGGGAATAAAAACACGTGAATTGACTAACAAACACATACATATCTAGGAGCCATGTCAAACACAAAACCAATGAAAACAAGCAAACACATTTTTTTGAATTTAAAACTGAACTAAAAACGCGCGAAGCAACGACTTCACCATCGTCTTCTACCTTGGAAAATACGAAATTCAAACCTCTGCAACTCGAGGTGTTTAGTGGAATCAATCATGGATTCCACTTAAACTTGGATCATCGTTGCCTCCTTCATACTCATGAGCCGTTGATTGGCTCTGAGTATGGAGTATTTCAGATGAAGATGAATGAAAACTTAACCCTAAAAATTAAATTAAATGGTGTATACACAATGTTTGAAGCTCAAATCGTGGGGCTTAGCATTAGTGAATCATGGGGAGTACAATGGTAACTTGTTTGTAAGGAAACAATGGTGTTAACTACCTTGTCAGAATCGGTTTCATATGGTGGTGTCGATGGATATAGAGAGTTCAGGTGAGGTTGTTTCAAACACTTCCAAGGATTGAGGTAGCTTCACGGATGTTTAATGAAGGTGTTTGGGTGTTTTTGTTGTACTAGAAATGGCTCACACACCAAAATTGATTTCTCTATTTTTGAAGCGAAAATGATATGATTTATGTAGGAATTTAATAGCTTTGAAGCTTGGTTCATGAAGGGAGAAACATCCCCTATTTATAGGGAAGCTTATGGGAATGTTTTTTAAAATAACCAAGTTTTTCTTTTAAATTTCCAAAATAACCGTTGTTTGAAAATATTTACCAAAATAACCAATTTTCCAAAAAAATTAAACAAAGGCGTCAGGTGCATTGGCGCATCCAATGAAAATATTATACATAGGCGCCATTGGAATTAGCGCATGCATGTCCATGGCGCCACTAGGAGGGATGCACACATGTCATATGCGCCACATGCAATGGCGCATGCATAGTCACTCAGTGGAGGCGCCAATGCATGTGACTACTGCTCTTGCCTTCCATCTATAAATATAGCATGACCCTCAATCTATTTGCACAGATCTTCTTACTATCTCTTTCCATTTTTCTTCATTCTCCTTCCATTTTTATTTAAAATTTCTTCATATTCATATATGTGTCCTTATATTCACAAGAGAAATGTCGATTTAATTTTTTCAAGAGTGCAACCTCCGATGAAGATCCGACTTTGCAATGTAGATACGATCGAACATCTTAACAGGACCTTGAACCGTTGGTTAGATGGAGAAATTGCAGAGGGTTAAAAGATCAAAAGAATTCAATGGCTTGATAGCACGTTCAACCAAAATGGAGAAGTTCGTTTCTGGATGAATGTTAAAACTGACAGGGACATTTAGATGATGATGTATACTTCTCACAAAATTGTTTTAATGGTTGTAATTGCATAGTTATGTTGTTTATTTGTTGTATTTGTTTGTGATGTTATTTTATTGTTGTAGTTGTTTGTGTTGTTATTTAATTATTGTTTAATTGTTGTTTAAATTATTGTTTAATTATTGCTTTCAAGTTATTGTAACTGAATATTATGATATTTATTACATAAATGTTGTTTTAAATATAAAAAAAAAAGGTTACAATTAAAATTATGTTGTTGTGCTTGGTCCAACACTAGGACAGTTTGTATGATTATGACCGGGCTGGCGACATGAACTACATAATCTAACCATTTTTTATACCGTATCCATTTCGGTTCGAATACGGGTGCTGTTTGGGCGGCCCTTTTTCTTTCTTCGCATTATTTCATTGTACTAGAGTATGTACCCTTGATATGCAGGCCAATAATCGACTTTTGCTACCACCAAAAAGCTAATTTTGTAAATGTTGGATAAGTTTTTGACTTTGTAAATAGTGGATAGTAAGTTGGAAGGAGTTTGTCGAACCTTTGAACATCCCACTATGACATGGGAGCAGGGAATACAAAAGTCTTGGAACTTTCCACAGTCGCACCAACCTCTATTTAGTTCCACTTGATAGTGTCCCCTTGTCATGCCTTCATTGTGATCCATTGAATCAGCAATAATGTACCAACCTTTAGTATGGTCAAACATTGTGACCACATGTGTCTTAGCTTTGGCAGGTTCCTCTTTAATGAATTTCATTGAAGCATCACTGAACAACTGCCAAGATTGTAACACTGAATATTATGTATTTGTCATTGTTACGAAACATAAATAAAATAGGCACATATAGTTGGGGTTCAACTATTTTGTCAAATCTATATAGTTCGTTGTGTAAAAATGCCAAAAAAATAAATACTTGTACGTTTTATTCTTGCGCCTATTTGATACAAGCACAGGGTTGGGCAAGAATGTCATCACTCTCCCAAGTTAACGAGAAGCCATTCACATTCCCCTATGCAACAAAGTAAGTTAATCATAAATCTTCTAATTTGTTAGACTTTATACTATAACTGACTATAACTAATATATTTTCAATATTTTCGATCTAGGTGGTCAGTTAAGGGGATGAACTACAACAGGTGTCCCAAACACGTTGTAGTAGTCTATCAAAATCTTTTAGACCATATTGTACATGACGATGTATTACTACTAAACAACTCTACTTTTGATTTAAAAAAAATTCCAATTGCATATCCTCTAATCATGTAAAATTCTTATACAATTTATTTGGAGGTCGTATCTAGGTCTTGACCATCAGGTTAACCATGATGTTGTTGTAGTTTGGACATCGAAAACACCAATCATTCGGTTTACTATTGTGGAGATGCACCAGAGTGACCGTGTGAAACTGCAGTCCAACATTCAACAACAAATTCCAAAACCTCTAACGTGTTTGGGAGATTGCCATCAACAAAGAGTCGATGGCCAATGGGATTATTCAGATTAGAGAGACTTCGTAAAAGATATGTGTCGTGATTCGAGGAATCAACGTTAGCACATCTTAAACCTACCAATCATACATGGTGCTAGACCAAATCAACATTATATTTCATGGTTTAGGTCGGTTATAACGCCATAGTTTGTATTTGAGAAAAGGTATTTGATTGGTCCACTCCAACGAGCTTCGTCATCATACGCCCGACAACAAATCCCCACCCAAGAACAATGTCAACCCACCCAAACCCAACATCCAACCTCACACCATCACCATAACATATACACCCAACCACTAAAATGTAACACCCCAAAATTTGCCCTCCTTATTCACGCATTCATTTTTAGGTCATTTAACATTAGATAAATTGCATTTTATCATGTCAATCGGGATTAGCTCCAAGAAGCTTGAACATCATCCAGGACACTTTGGGGGTTCTATTTAGATGATCAGTCAATACAAGGGAAAAACTTGAGTTACTTCCAACAAAGGTCTATTCGTCAGTCAAAACGTTAATCTTGAAGGAGCAAAGGTTTGTTCATGAGCTGTCATGCTCGCTAGGCGAAGCCCACGTGTTTTGAAAAAAAAACGGAAAACGAAAAAAAAAACGATAAATAAAAAAAATAAAAATAAATAAATAAATAAAAGAAAAAATCTCAGATTTGGACCTCTCTAAAAAACCCACTAAGCTACCAATATTAGGCTATAAATACTAGAGTTTTCATTGAAACAAAACCCTGGACAAAACCTGGAGAGAAACCTAGACAGAGAGAGTGAGAATTAATCTGCAGCAACCTCCAGGAAACTCTGAAAGGTTCATTCTGACTCACACACTTTCAGCTCAAGCAAACCCTAACATTGGTTTGCAAATCCAGCCATGCCATTTGATTTCAACCGATCTCTCCGATCAGGTTTGCCCTTATTCCCATTACCTTTGTGCTTTTAAGTTGAATACTCTGAATGTTTGAGGTATGATGGATGAATTTCATTAGGTTTTTGCCCACGGGTTCATAATTATGTATGAATGTATAAATAATGCCTTGAATGCTTAATCCTTATCGTGTTTCACTAACCCTTTTGTTGAGTTTTTGTGAAGGCTCACATGACTTTTGCAGGGATAGCTCGCTGGATATTCCACTTTGCTTGTGGGATACCATTTGGGAGATTTATTTTGATTGCCTTGTTGGCACGTTTACTTTATACATGTTTGTTTTGTATGTGCTCGTATCCCCACAGGTAGCGCGGTTCCTTCGTCAAGGACTGCCTTTTTGCATGAGCATCCCTAACCCTACCAACTCATTGATTTTTCTTCTCCTAAGAACACGTTAACTCCTTCTACTACAGGCGAGTAAGTCTCCAAAGGTCGAGCATCCGATAGATTGCGTAGTAACGTCGTTCGTCCAAAACCCAATCAGATTCAGATGAGATACGTATGCAGTGGATGGGACATCCGTGCGAGTCATTTTCTTTTGACCCTTCTTTTAGTAAGTTGTACATTAGATAAACATACAGGCTTTTCTCATCCCTTCAATCATGTTTGCACAAATAAATTTTTTCACAAAAAAAACAACAATCTTACAACAAATGTGAAAAGGGCTCCCTAGGAGTACCTAGGATGTTTTGGGTGCCTAACACCTTCCCATTACATAACCAACCCCCTTACCCAGATCTCTGACATTTTTACTAGTTTTTGATTCGATAAAACTTTTAGGTTTTTGTTCGCTTTCTAACCATTCCTTTGGATAAATAGAAGTGCGAAAGTCGTTCAAGTGTAAGATTTGATACGATTGTTACGCGATACTACACTCATAAGAGTCTCTCTTGAGAATATTTTTGGAATACGAGTAGTCGTTCCTCAGATAATATCTGAAAGATGGTATTATGACTATGGGAACCTTTTTGTAGAACATGTTTGGCAGGTTTAAACCTTAGTACACTCCCTTTGGGTGGTTCTTAACCTAAACTCCATGCTCGTGACTTGCAACAAACCCTTGATTCATGGTTGATCCGTTCAGGTATCCTTAATATCAATGAAACTTGGGGTTTGATAAGGTGTAAACCATAATCCACCAAAATGGATGGTTGATATTAAGGATAACATGATCCATCCCATGACCTTTGTTTGGTGTGCTTTGCTTGATCCTCTTAATTTCTCTCTAGGCAGTGCAACCTGACAGATGTTCAAGCGGATCCAGCAATTCTAATTGACATGCCATTGCATTGCATAACATCATCTCCATATTTGCATCCAACATCTCATGCTTATTCATTTGCAGGGTATTCCCTTTTTAGGGGGGGGGGGGGCTTAAAATTGAATAAGCAGTGCATCGCATACCATGCATACTAACCCTTGTTTGTTTTGCAGGTGTCACCGCAGTGTCTAATGTTTGTTCCCTGTTTCAGGCAGTTATTGGTCCCAAGCGAGTTCACAGGTACCCGACAAAGGAAAACCGTCCACGACTAGCAACGGACTAGATATAGAAAGAACTAGATGATATGCGTGAAAGGATGGATCAGTTCATGACATTGATGACTGGTATGGTAGAAGGCCAGGAAAAGCTGAGGGAATTGGTTGAGCAACCGAGGCCTGATCCAGAGGTGGAGATGCCAAATGCTGAGGGGAACCCTGGTAACCTTGGGAATGCTGATAACCCTGTGAACACTGGAAACGCAGGTAACGCAAATGCTGATGGAAACCTGGGTGATGTTGGCAACACGGGAAATGTTGGGAATGGTATTGGCGGAAGGTACAATATGAATCAAGGGATTCGGATTAACGGGCGCCCTGTTACTGAAGATTGTGAGTATGATCAATTTTCTTTGCACGACGAGGCCCTCGAGACCACTCGCCATATGGATGAGCTTGCTGAGAAGCTCAAATCTTTGGAGGCTCAATATTCCTTAGGTTTTGATTTCACCAATCTTGGTCTGGTTCAGGGAGTAAGGATCCCTCACAAGTTCAAACCCCCTACTTTTGAGAAATACAACGGGGCTTCTTGCCCACGCACTCATCTCCAATCTTATTTGGGAAGGTTGGGAGCTCACACGGAAGATGAAAAGTTGTGGATGTACTATTTTGAAGACATTCTAACTGGAGCTTCTCGTGAATGGTATTCTCATTTGTCTCGCACTACCATCAAGAGCTGGAAAGACTTGTTAGAGGCTTTTATCAAGCAATATCAATACAACTTGGACATGGCTCCAAATCGGACCTTGTTGCAAGGAATGTCTCAGACTGCCAAGGAAACCTTTAGAGAATATGCTCAGCGTTGGAGACAGATTGTTGCATTCGTCCAACCCCCTATGTCTTAAAGGGAGATGGAGGACATGGTCATGAACACTCTCCAAGGCAATTATATCAAGAGATTCGCCGCTTGCCCGTCAATCAGCTTTGCAGAGATAGTGATTGCTGGAAAAAGGATCGAGAGTCTGTAAAAGATGGGCCGAGTTCAAGACAACAGTGCTTCCAACTCATCAGTTCCCAAGAAACCATTTGCTGGTAATGGTCAGCAAAGAAGAGAAGGTGAGACGAGCGTTGTATATGCCGGCAGAGGCAGGGGCAGAGGACTCCCTAATTATTATCAAGATCAAGTGGCCGTAGTCACTATTCCAACACCTGTTCTTCAACCGCAGTATCATCCGCAACAGCAACCCAGGTACAACAATCAACAACAAGGAGGTAATCCGGGTCAGCAAAGACACTATCAACAACGTCCAAGGCAGGCGGACCGGGTCATTGAGTCAATCCCAATGCCTTATTCTGTATTACTTCCCAAGCTGATTGACATGAATCTGGTTACATTCAGAACTCTGGCCCCACCGGTCGATCCCAACAATCTGCCTAGAGGTTATGATGTCAATGCCAGATGTGCTTTTCACTCCAACGCACCTTGCCATACTACAGATAATTGCAAGGCTCTCCAGCTAAAGGTACAAGATTTGAGAGATGCCCAAGCCTTCAATTTTTCTCTGGTGCCTAATGTTATCCAAAACCCAATGGCAGCTCACGGTGGGCAGAGGTTTAATGCTGTTGATAGTGGGGAAACTTTGAATTTTGTTTCTGATGTGGCTAAAGTGTAGACTTCGCTATCGGTAGTTAAAGACCGACTTTTGAAAGGACAGATTTTCCCGGGATGTGGGGAAGAGTGCGGAAATTGTCAAGCTGCCGAGAACGGATGTGACAGTTTGAGAAAGGGTATTCAGCAACTGATAGATGAAGGTTGTCTTCAGTTCGATCAGACTTGTCCAATGAAGAATGATGTGTCGACAGTAACGTTTGATGTCACTCCTGAAGAAATATATGTTCCCGAGAGACCCTCTCCGATGAAAATATATTTCCCAGAAAGTCCAACACCCATTTACTCTGACAACCCTCAACCGACTTTGATTGGTCCGGTCACCATCACGGTACCAGGACCTGTTCCGTATGAGAAAGACAGTGCTATCCCGTGGCACTGTGGGGCTGATATCTACTGCCAGGGGCAGAAAGGTAACAAAGAAGACATTGACATTGGTAGCTCCACTGTAGACAATGTTGGAGGAATTGGTGGCTTCACTCGTAGTGGACGCCTATTTGCACCATCAACATTGCACACGAATGCTGAAGCTGAGGCAGCTGCCAAGGCTAAAGGAAAACAGGTATCCACCGAAGAGGTTACTACCGAGGAAACTCCTCTTAAGACCGCATTCGAGAAGGAAGTGGATGAGTTTATGAGGATTATCAAGAAAAGTGACTACAAGGTAGTCGACCAGCTAAATCAGACACCCTCAAAGATCTTCATTCTCTCACTATTGATGTGCTTTGAGGCACACAGAGCAGCCTTGTTGAAAGTACTGAATATGGCTTATGTTCCCCCAGAGATAACTATTGACCAGCTGGAGTCGGTAGTTTCGAATGTACACACTAGCCATGCGCTAGGTTTCACCGATTATGACCTGACGTCTGAGGGCAGCAATAACAACAAAGCCTTGCATATCACAATGGAATGCAAAGGGACGGTGCTTTCCCATGTCTTGGTTCATACAGGCTCTTCTCTGAATGTGCTTCCAAAGAAAGCCTTGATGAAGTTGGATTGCGACGACGTGACCCTGAGGCCGAGTAATTTGGTTGTGAGGGCTTTTGATGGCTCTAAGCGAGCTGTTTGTGGCGAAGTTGAGTTGCCAGTTAAGATTGGAACGCAGGTATTCAAGAGTACCTTTTTTGTGATGGATATCCAGCCTACCTATAGTTGTTTGCTAGGTCGGCCCTGGATTCACGCTGTCGGTGCTGTTACTTCTAATATCCACCAGAAGCTCAAATATGGACTAGAAGGTCAGATCGTCACTGTCTGTGGTGAAGAGGATATTTTTGTTAGCCACCTGTCTACATTTAAGTATGTGGAGATGGATGGCGAGATGCATGAGATGTTGTGTCAGGGCTTCTAAACTATAAACATCAGCGAGGTCGTGCCCGAAGCTGTCTTTTCACCTGAGTCTGAGAAGGTCGGGACTTCTATCTCTTCATACAAGCAAGCTGTTGAAGTGGTTAAGGTTGGTAATGCCAAAGGCTGGGGCAAATTTGTGGAGCCAATCATAAAAGAAGACAAGTTTGGATTGGGGTATACTCCGGGGTCTCAGAAGAATGAAGCCGGTACTTTCTCCAGCGGGGTTTTGGTTTCTCCCCACACTGTCAATGCTGCAGATAAAGACAAGGCTGACAGTGACTGTGACTTAGATAGCTGGATTCGCCCGTGTGTCCTAGGAGAAAAGCTCGACAATTGGTCGTCTGAAAAAGTCGTCCAGTTTACTCTACTAAAGGAGTATTTTTTATTGTTTTCCTTTTATCACATGCATAATAAAGTCTTACACTTTGACCAAGGTGTAATGATTCATCTGTAGGGCCATCCATTTAGTTACATTTCGCAATTATTTTCATCATCAATAAAGGACAGCTTTTGCAAACAATTTTGTGTTCTCTTTCTTTCAATTATTTTTACTTTTACAAAAACGGCAATGTTTCTTTTTCGTTTTTCTTTCCAAAAAAACACCTCGTAAAACTGATCATCTGGATCTCACTGCTAACGACACTGATATGGCCAAGTATGACTTCGACAATTCTATCTATCAAGCCGAAGAAGGGGTTGAGGAAGATTGTGAATTGCCTGAAGAGTTAGCCAGGTTGTTGAAACAGGAGGACCGAGCTATTACACCTTATCAATAAGTGATTGAGACCGTCAACATTGGTACCGAGGACGACAAGAAAGAGATCAAGATCGGGGCCAGTCTATAGGCCGAGAGGAAAAGACCGTTGATCATGTACTTGACTGTGTTAGAAAGGTCAATGGTGCATTGTATGAACTTTGTATCATTGCCATTGGATTTAAAAGAGGATTTTAAGTGAATGTGATGGGAGAAAGGGTACTGTTCACGTGGCTACCTCATGCATGGGGGTGAAAATCCAATTTGTGCATACACCTTAAAACTTGATTAATTTCAATTATCTTTGGCTTAAACAGGTTTTCAACATGATTAGCATGGCATATATAAGGTTAAACATAACTGCATTTGCGATTAACTATAATTTTCAGATCTGAATCTTAGAATCAATCAACTTTTCTCTCAAAAATATTTTGCAATTCTTCACACAAGGACCATTTCTACTGATTTATTCATGATCCTGAAGCATTTTTGAGTAGAATTGGACGTGGAATTGGAGCAATTGGTGCCATATTGAGCCATACTCGAAGCTTGAAGGTTCCATGGATTTTGCAAATTGAGCTGGATTCGTGTATGCTGGAGCTTCAAATTCATCATCAATCACTTCATTAAGCATTGTAGAGAAGATTTGAGGCATTGCTGAGCTTTGTGGAGCACGATTCCAACTTCTGTTCTTCAAGAGGTCAAGATTCGATCTCAATTATTCTTGAATTCATTATGATATTGTTGTAGATCGTGTTGTCCTGGTGAATCTGAGCTTTGAATCGTGTGATTTGGTGCTGTTTCGAGCTAGATATGCATGATTGAAAGTTTGATGTTCAATTTTATTTTCTTCGGTTTGAGTTTGTTGTGATGAATTATGTTGAAATGCTTATGGATCTTGAATATACATGACATGATGAATCGTTTGGTGTTATTTTTTCTGATTTCTGGACACCTTTTGAAAAATCTGGAAAAATTCGCATGAAGATCATCATGATCTTCATCTTCAACCTTTGAAATTCATCATTTCCAGAACTTGCTGCGAATCTGCTTTGGTTTTGCTACGAATCCTTCAATTAGCTACAAATTTTTGGGCGCGCTAGGGTTTAAGTACAAAACGGTGTCGTTTTGATGTTGAGCGCGTAAATTTGAATATGCACCGGGTTCGAGCCTGAGCGAGCGAGGTTTTTCAAAATGCTTCATCATTTTTCTCATTTCCCTCCTATTTTCACATATCATATCCATTTTGAATTTCAATATTTTCATCAACTTAGAAAAATCATATGAAATTGAAAACTTATCCAAATTGACTCCAATTTTTTGCTAAATGCTCCTTATTCTGTCTAGTCTTTTATCACCATAATTTCCAAAGTTGTGCTTGGCTGGATTTTATTTGGTGCTAGGTTATGTGAGCATGTATCCATATTTGACCTTGCCTTGCTTATCTTATTGTGAAATGCTTGTTTCTTATCCAATAGCCTCGAAATTTTGCATGATGAATCTAGACACATTACTTGACATTTTGGTTTTGGTTTGACATTTTTCTCAATTACCATTTCTGTTTTATGCATGTGTTAATTTGGTGTGACAGTTTGTGTCACACCTTTTGATGTTCAACTTGTACCATGTGATTTCCATGTTAAATGATCTCCAATGTGCCTGATTTTTTGTATGTTGATCATGTTATATGTCTTGATTGTGCATGAATGTTTCCAGATTTATTTGAATCATTTCTGTTTTGATTTGAATTTTTCATTCATGATGATCACATATGAGCTTTGAAATTGCTTTGAACTTCTTTTGATCATGAAATGTTTTTGGTGTTTGATTTTGATATGAGACCTTTTGGAATATGTCAATATGTGTTTGAGTTTGCTTTGTGTTAAATTTCAGCTCCTGTTTTGAATTTTTTTCTCCATCTTTAACCGTAGGCTTTGACCTAGTGGTTTGTGGCTTATATTTGAGCTTTGATTTCAGGTTTACCATCCAAGTTCCATAGTTGATGATGCTTCATCATTTGAGTATTGATGTTTGCTTTTGTTTACTAACATTTGTGTGTCTTGTAGGTTGGTGCCAACTCATTTGAGTTTGCCTTTTGGCTTACACATTTTGTACATTGGGATTGTCTGTTGCTTATTGACTGTTGTCTGTTTGCCTGAGTATTGTACTGATTTGTTTAGTTGTTTCCACAGGTACCTAAGTTGCTTTAAGTTCATTTTGAACTTTGCTTTGCTTGGTTGCTTAACCACTTAAGCATAATCTCTAGTCTTCATGTAGTCAGGAAGACCTACTGTTATTGGTAGTCACTTGTCTGAAGCCCTCCTTAAGAGGCAATGCTTGATATTGTTTAACTTTTGTGTCAAGCAGGTAAAGTCCTCTTATGAGGCAATTGGCAGATAAAAGAGATGTGTAATCCATCTCCTGCTACTCAGTGTGTCATTCACCTTGCTCACACCATGTGTTGATGCATTGTGAATAATAATCCAAGATCTTATAGAGTCAATCATTTGTGGAGAAGAGTTCCAACTTTCTGAACTCCCACACTTTCTATTGTTTAAAGCTCTCCCTGACCAGGGATAAGAGCTATGAGGCACACCCCTCATCTCCATTTCATCTGCTTCACCCTAACTCTCAATGTTAGGGTTAAGAGCACAAAATACCCCATTCCAGTTGGCTGTAAAGCCTAACCTTGCTTGAGCCTAATTGATTGTATATAGTGTGTGCTAATTGACTTGTTTGTTTGCTTACCTGATTCAATCTGTGCATATTTGCTTGAGTGTGCCTTTGTGCATTTATCATCATTACTTGTATGTCATTTCATAATCATAGTTCATTGCTTTGTGACATTTTGTTTTGTCCATTGAGGAGTCAATTGTAAATCCAACTATTGGCAGTTGTTTCCTATGATCTGGAGGGATTTGGAACTAAGACCATTCATTGGCATTCCTTTCCTTGGAGTCGAGTGTAAGACCATTTATTGGCAACTTGTTTCCTCTTGCTTATTGCATTTGTTATTTGCTTCTTGTGAGGAGTCAATTGTAAGTCCAGTTATTGGCAGTTGTTTCCTATGATCATTCCTTGGAGACAAGTATAAGTCCATTGATTGGCATCTGGTATCCATGTTTCTTTGTTTTAGGAGACTAGTATAAGTCCATTGATTGGCATCTGGTGTCCATATTTCATTTTGTTTTAGGAGATTGGTATAAGTCCATTGATTGGCATCTGGTATCCATTTTGTTTTGTGAGATTCGTATAAGTCCATTGATTGGCATCCGGTATCCATTTACTTTGTTCATTTGTTATCACTTGTTGCCTATTCCGAAGGTATCACTTGAATCATCTACATATGATCTCAAGAGGTGAACATCTAAGAAGTTTTATTTCCTCATCCTCCCACCTTTTGTTGCTTTAAACCTCCATTTGCATGTTAACCCAAAACTTGAAAACTATTGCGCAAACATTTTGACATGATTTCAAATTAGAAACCTAGGCCTTAAGCCTCTGATTTTTCAAACTCCATTTTTCACAATACCTCTTTTGAATTGAATTCTAATCATACTTTTGACCATTTTTGTGAATAATCCTAATTGGTTAATTTCACTCATTCAATTGTTTTGTGGCTTTGTCCATTCTTGATAAATTTTCATACATTAGCCATAGATCTCAATTATCTTAGTGGTTGATGTAAATCTCACCTTTTGTCCTTAGTGATTGAATTGTAAGACTTCGTTGCTTATTATAGGGCATGGTCCCTCACTAGCAAGTTGAAACTTTTCTCACATGGTGGACTTGTGGTTGTATAGGTTGAGTTTTCTCCCATGGATAATGAAAGACCTTAAGGCTTTTGTTTAAAATAAACCCATTCATATTTTGGAAATCTTTTAGCCGAACTACGAGGTTTTGATCCTGTAAAGGTACGTAGGCAATGGTTATCCATCCAAACACAAAAATAATAACTTGTACATTCTTTTCCCATCCCTTCAATCATGTTTGCACAATAAATATTTCATAAACAAATGACATTTCGTACAACATGTTGTGAAAAGGGCTCCCTAAGAGTACTTAGGACGTTTTGGGTGCCTAACACCTTCCCATTGCGTAATTAACCCCTTACCCAGATCTCTGATCTTTTCATTAGTTTTCTATGTGTAAAACTTCTTAGGCCTTTGTTCGCTTTTTAACCATTCCTTTGGATAAATAAAAGTGCGGTGGCGACTCGATTCTTTGTATGTGTTGCTTTTGGTTTAATCAATAAATCATAAAGTGACGAATACAACTTGGTGGTTTTGCCTACTTTTCACCCTTGTTGTATGATATTGTTTATTTGTTATATGACATATTTTTGTACAATTTGGGATCACTGTATTGATTGTAATGATTGAATTGCTTGATATACAATTGTTGTTTGCTTGGTGATCTCTGTGAGATGAGTTCTATACCCGGACTCGAGTGCACCTTAGGATAAGAGAATGGCATAGTCTTGTCGACTTGTGTGGAGTATTCCTTAGCAAGTTGACTTGCGAGTCCATTCACTTGGTGGAGGTCATGTTGGATTAATAATGTCACACAAGTCATTTGTGGTTAGGCATTATTCTTTCAACCAAGTGCCTTAGAAGCCAAGGACCTTAATTTACCAAGCCCATCTTGGCCCATTTTTAGGACGTAGTGCGGAAGTCATTCAGATGTAAGATCTGATGCGATTGTTACGCAATACTACACTCATAAGAGTCTCTCTTGAGAATATTTTTGGGATACGAGTATTCGTTCCTCCGATAATATTCGAAAGATGGGATGATGACTATGGGAACCTCTGGTAGAACATGTTCGGCAGGTTTAAACCCTAGTACACTCCCTTTGGGTGGTTCTTAATCGAGACTCCATGCTCGTGACTCTCAACAAACCCGTGATTCATGGTTGAGTCGTTCAGACACCCTTAATATCAATGGAACTTGGGTGTTGATAAGGTGTAAACCGTAATCCACCAAAATGGATGATTGATATTAAGGATGATTGAGCCGGTTCATGTATTGTTAATATCAATGGAACTTGGGTGTTGATAAGGTGAAAACCATAATCCACCAAAATGGATGATTGATATTAAGGATACTATGAGCTTTCCCATGACCTTTGTCTGGTGTGTTTTGCTTGATCCTTGAGTGTGATTACTGCATTCATACATTCATGCATTCATCTGCATTCATGTCATCAGAAAAATCAGAAAATTTTCAAGGAACTTAAAGGGTTTGTTTGCAAAATTTTCAGACATGGAAAGACCAAAGAGGCATACAAAGAAGTACAGCTTTCGCCAACCCGATGTGAAAGAGTTAAGGAATCTGACATCTTATGTATTAGATCCCCTGGGTTTCAAAGCTCGTTATGGGATGCTTCTACCTCTGTTGACTACTCAGGTTGATGAAGGGTTGATGAGTACTTTGGCACAGTTCTATGATCTTCTGTATCACTGCTTCTCTTTTCCGGACTTTCAGCTGTTGCCTACGCTCGAGGAGTATGCTCATCTTGTGGGTATTCCTATCCTGGATCAGGTGCCGTTTAGTGGCTTAGAGAGTATTCCGACTTCTCAAGAGATTGGAGACTTGTTGCACATAGATGAATCCCTGATTGAAGCGCATATGACCACTAAAGGTGGAATTCGGGGTCTTCCTTCTGATTTCCTCGTCGCTCAAGCTACCGTTAATGGGAAGGCCATGAGTGAGGATGCCTTTGAGGCCATATTCGTGCTGCTCATCTATGGTTTGGTATTGTTCCCCAACATCGACAAATTCGTGGATGTGAACGCTATTAGGATCTTCTCTGTTCTTAATCCTGTTCCGACTCTGTTGGGTGATACCTATTTCTCTTTGCACTTGAGGAATGCAAAGGGTGGAGGAGCTATTGTGTGCTATTTGCCTCTGTTGTATAAGTGGTTTATTTCTCACTTACCGCAGCCGGTCGCTTTCAAGG
Source organism: Lathyrus oleraceus (assembly GCF_024323335.1). Lineage (NCBI taxonomy): Eukaryota > Viridiplantae > Streptophyta > Magnoliopsida > Fabales > Fabaceae > Lathyrus > Lathyrus oleraceus. The sequence continues at coordinate 431,124,967 of NC_066585.1, read as the reverse complement.
AGAACAAGGGATGTCTACGGTGGTCTACGAGACTTATGTCTCTCACTAATGATGATATCTCTTGGTATGATCGCGTGTATGATACAGTTCAGATCATTGATTATTGTGGTGAATTCCCTAATGTGCCTCTTCTTGGTACATGTGGTGGGATCAACTACAATCCTATCTTAGCACGTCGTCAGCTTGGGTTCCCCCTAAAGGATAAACCTCATAACATTCTGTTAGAAGGTGTGTTCTTTCATGAGGGTAAAGATCCCCAAGGCCCGAAAGCCAGGATAGTCCGCACTTGGTGCAATATTCACAAGAAGGGTAGAAATGAGTTGGGTCCGAAGAACTGCATAGCTTTGGAGCCATATACTTCTTGGGTCAGACAGAGAGCTTCTGAGTATCTTATGCCTTATGATTATCCGAGACCTAAACCTTTGGATGTGGCTGGGCCTTCAACCCTCACTAACCAAGGCGTAGAGGAGTTGAGAGAAGAAGACCTTTCACGTGCCTGGATCCGTGAAAGAGAAGAGTTGCTTCAGCAAATCAAAGAGAAGGACGCTCTGATCGAATTCCTCGAACATCAGGTGATAGATGATCCGAATGATACCTGGACTTCTCTGCTTCCTCAGTCTTCCAAGTTCTGGAAGAGGAAGTATGATCGACTTGCTAAGGAGAAAGCGGATATGGAAGCAGCATATGAGAGAGAGATCAAGAGGCTTTGTGTATCTCGTCTTCCAGCATCTCGAGCTTATAGGGATCCATAGGATGTTTATTTTCCTTTTCCCTTGTAATGATCAACAATGTTGTACTTCTTTGTTGCAAATATATTTGATGAGATATTTTCCATATGCGATTAAATGCTTAAATATTCAAAATTGCAAATAATACCCTAAAAGTTCCTTGAAATAAAAAAAAAACAAAGCATATGCACGAACATTGCATGCATCATTTTGCATAAGCAGGTGTTGTTCTGGTCTTCTTGTCTGTGGCCTAACTCTGTGCTCTTCATTTATTTTGAAGACAAGCTGACTCATCGGTACTACACCCGAGCCAATTCTGCAAAAGTGATGGATCAACTTGAACAAGAGAACCGTGAGCTGAAGGAAGAGGTCGCCAGACTGAGCGCTCTGATGGAGCAGTTTTTAGCTGCACAGAATCAACCGTCTCCACCTCCTGCAACTCCTCCCCAGAGGACTGTTATATCTGAAGTGGTTTCTTCGAATGTGCCAGCTTCCAGTGCCCACTTCATGCCAGCCATGCCAGCCGGGTTTCCGTGGGGTATGCCTCCAGGTTTTATGCCTGATATTCCAGCTCCTACATTTGCTTCCATGTTGGCATCTAGCCCGGTCCTTGCAATGCCTCCTCCTGTCGTGCATACCACTCCTAGGGTAGACGACACCATCTATCATTATGAGTCGTCTGAGGGCCCATATGTTAATGAAAAGATGGATGCGATGAACGACCAATTCCTTGAGCTCCGCAAGGAAATGAAGACCCTCCGAGGGAAAGATTTGTTCGGCAAGTCTACTGCTGAACTCTGTTTGGTTCCCGGTGTTAAGATACCCGTCAAATTCAAAGTCCCTGACTTTGAGAAGTATAAGGGGAACACCTGCCCTCTCAGCCACCTGGTTATGTATGCCAGGAAAATGTCTACTCAGACTGATAATGATCAACTCCTGATTCATTATTTTCAGGATAGTTTGTCTGCTGCAGCTCTTCGTTGGTATATGAGCCTTGATAGTGCAAACATCCGTTCCTTCAACGATCTTGGCGAGGCCTTCGTCAAGCAATACAAGTATAATGTGGATATGGCTCCTGACCGTGATCAACTCAGAGCTAAGGACAAAGAGACATTTAAGGAATACGCCCAGAGGTGGCGAGAGCTGGCAGCTCAGATTACTCCTCCGCTGGAAGAGAAGGAGATGACTAAGATCTTTTTGAAAACTGTTAGTTCATTTTACTATGAGCGGATGGTCGCTAGTGCTCCCTCTGATTTCACCGAGATGGTGAACATGGGGATGCGATTGCAGGACGGAGTCCGGGAAGGACGTTTGACTAAAGATGAAGGCTCTTCTAAACGATATGGGGCGTTTAAGAAGAAAGGTGGGGAGGCACATGTTGTGCAATCCCATGCTAAACCCAGAAGACCCTCGGCCAAGAGGAAGCCTGTGCGTCATGCCAGCAGTCAGCATCAGGTGGCTCACATAGCACCTGTTTTCAGAGACAACAATCAGCATAATCAGCAACAACCTCAGTATCAACAGCAACATCGCCCACAGCAACAGGCTTACCAGCCTCGTGGCAACAATAATCAGGCTAATTTGAATTATGATAGGAAGAAGATCACTTTTGATCCTATTCCTATGTCATATGCTGAGCTATATCCCTCTTTAATAAAGCGGAAACTGATTACCCCGAGGGATCCTCCGGCTGTGCCTGCTAACCCGCAATGGTGGTACAAGCCCAACCAGCATTGTGTTTATCATTCCAGTGCTCCCGGTCACAATAGAAAACTGTTATCCATTGAAGACTAAGGTTCAAGACCTTATGTGATGCGGCATACTGAGCTTTGAGGACTCAGGCCCCAATGTTACGAAGAACCCATTGCCCGAGCATGGGAAGTCGGTTAACATGGTCCAGGGTTTCCCTGGCAAATATAAAGTCAAATATGTAAGCCATATTCGACAGTCATTGGTTGAGTTGCATCGTCTGCTGTGTAATTACAGTCATATGGAGCACGACCATGACAAATGTCGTATCTGCTCCGTCAATAGATTAGGTTGTCGCCAAGTGCGCAGAGAGCTTCAAGGGCTGTTAGATGAGGGGACTATTGAGATTCTTCAAAACAGAAATGTTGATGAAGACGAACTAGAAGTAAATGTGATTTCTCCTGTGTTCAAGATTCCTGAGCCTGTTGTCATCCGTTATGATGGTAGCAAGCCGAAGGTCTCTCCTTCTCTGGTAATCAAACCCGCAGGCCCGGTGCCTTATGCTTCGGATAGAGCAATTCCTTTCCGATATAACCCAGTTGCTGTTGAGGATGGGAAAGAAGTGCCGTTGCCTTCAACCTCTGTGGTAAATATTGCTGATGTGAGCGGGTTGACCCGTAGTGGTCGTGTGTTTTCTGCACCCCCGAAGCCTCACGTTGTTTCTGATTCTGTTGAACGTCCGGTTGGGACAGTAGTGAATGTTCCAAATCCGACACCTGTCGCCAAACCCTCCTATGTACAAAAGACTCTTACTTCTTCTGTTGGCCCTAGTGGCACTGTGAATGAAGACTGTGATGAGATGCTGAGGCTCATCAAGAAGAGTGAGTACAACGTTGTAGACCAGCTTCTACAAACACCGTCCAAGATCTCTGTGCTATCTTTGCTTCTGAATTCAGTACCCGTAGGGAGGCTCTGCAGAACGTATTGGACCTGGCTTATGTTGATCACGACGTCACAATCGAACAGTTTGACAGTATAGTTGCAAACATTACTGCTTGCAACACTTTGAGTTTCTGTGACGGTGATCTCCCTGAAGAGGGAAGAGACCACAACATGGCTTTACATATTTCCATGAATTGCAAGACTGATGCCATGTCCAACGTGCTGGTGGACACTGGGTCATCTTTGAATGTATTGCCAAAGACCACTCTTTCGAGATTGTCATATCAAGGGCCTCCCATGAGGCAAAGTGGTGTTGTTGTGAAAGCTTTCGATGGGTCGCGTAAGACCATGATTAGGGAAGTTGATCTCCCAATCAAGATTGGACCAAGTGATTTCCAAGTTACCTTTCAGGTTATGGATATCCACCCAGCTTATAGCTGTCTCCTTGGTAGACCATGGATTCACGAGGCTGGCGCCGTGACATCCACTCTACACCAGAAGCTGAAATTCGTTAAGAATAAGAAACTGGTCGTGGTAGGGGGAGAAAAGGCTCTCCTGGTTAGCCACTTATCTTCTTTCTCATATATTGATGCTGAGGATGAAGTTGGAACGCCTTTCCAAGCTTTGTCTATTGCTGAGCCAATTGAGAAGGAGTCTCCTTCATTTGCTTCCTATCGTGATGCAAAACTGGCCATTGAATATGGTGCAGTTGCTGGTTTTGGGAAGATGATTGAGTTTGAAGACAATAAGTCCCGGGCTGGCATTGGCTATTCTTCTGGGGCATTTAACAAGCAAGGACTGTTCAAGAGTGGAGGTTTCATCCATGCTGTTCAAGCTGAGGAAGCTGCTGCTATTCTAGAAGAGGATGCAGAGGATTTGAGCAACTTTGTCATCCCTGGTGGTATCTGCCATAATTGGGTCGCTGTGGATGTTCCTACGGTCATTCATAAGTCAGCGTAATTTGTTCACTTTGTTCAAAACCCTTCTCCCATACCAAAAGGAGAAGTGATGACATTGTTGGCAGCATTTATACAATGATATTTCATTCAATTAATGCATTGTTTAAACCTTTATTTTCCCATTTGTTTTCAGTTTTTGCTTTTGCATGAAATCGGTGATCACAAAAAACCCTAAAAACAAGAATAAAAGCAACCTTTTCATCTGCATAATGATTTGCTTGTTTAAATTCTGAATTTTTTTATTATCCAAAATCATTATGCAGGTTGATTCTAAAACCCATTGAACATAATGATCCAACGCCATCTCCCAATTTTGAATTCCCTGTATTCGAGGCAGAGGAAGATGATGTTGAAGGGATTCCTAACGAGATTACCCGTCTTCTTGAGCATGAAAAGAAGATCATTCAGCCGCATCTCGAAGATCTGGAAACAGTCAACTTGGGGTCTGAAGATTGTGATCGTATGGTGAAGATTGGGGCACTTCTTGAAGAGTGTGTCAAGAAGGAGTTGATTAGTTTGCTACGAGAATATTCTGATATCTTTGCTTGGTCGTATGAAGACATGCCAGGTCTAGATACATATATTGTGCAACATTTCCTGCCTTTGAAGCCTGAGTGCGTGCCTGTGAAGCAGAAGCTCAGAAGAACTCATCCAGATATGGCAGTGAAGATCAAAGAGGAAGTTCAGACGTAAATAGATGCGGGGTTTCTGGTGACTTCTACATATCCTCTATGGGTGGCCAATATTGTGCCTGTGCCTAAGAAGGACGGAAAAGTCCGTATGTGTGTTGATTACAGAGATTTGAATAAAGCTAGTCCGAAAGATGATTTCCCTCTACCACACATTGATATGTTGGTAGACAATACAGCTAAATTCGAAGTGTTTTCCTTTATGGACGGATTTTCCGGATATAACCAAATCAAGATGGCACTCGAGGATATGGAGAAGACAAAATTCATCACACCTTGGGGAACATTCTGTTATCGAGTGATGCCCTTTGGTTTGAAGAACGCCGGAGCCACGTATCAACGTGCTATGACTACCTTGTTTCATGATATGATGCACAAGGAGATAGAGGTCTATGTTGATGATATGATTGCTAAGTCCCGAACGGAAGATGAACATGTTGAGCATTTGGTGAAGCGTTTTCAGCGTTTGAGGAAGTTCAGATTTCGTCTGAATCCGAACAAATGTACATTTGGAGTCCGTTCTGGCAAGTTTTTGGGTTTTGTTGTCAGCGAGAGAGGTATTGAAGTTGATCCTACAAAGGTCAAAGCGATACAAGAGATGCCTGCACCCAAAACTGAAAAGCAAGTCCGAGGTTTTCTTGGCCGCTTGAATTATATTTCCAGATTCATATCCCACATGACTGCCACATGTGCGCCGATATTCAAGCTCCTCCGGAAAGATCAATCTCATGATTGGACCGAGGATTTCCAGAAAGCTTTCGACAGTATCAAAGAGTATCTGTCTGAACCTCCGATCTTGTCTCCGCCTGTGGAAGGAAGACCTCTGATCATGTATCTGACTGTTCTTGAAGACTCGATGGGTTGTGTACTCGGTCAGCAAGACGAATCAGGGAAGAAAGAATCTGCTATCTACTACCTCAGTAAGAAGTTTACTGATTGTGAGTCTCGCTACTCTATGCTTGAGAAGACGTGTTGTGCTTTGGCTTGGGCTGCTAAGCGTCTGCGCCAGTACATGATAAATCATACCACTTGGTTGATATCCCGAATGCATCCGATCAAGTATATTTTCGAGAAGCCTGCTTTAACTGGGAGGATTGCCCGTTGGCAAATGTTATTGTCTGAGTATGATATCGAGTATCGAGCTCAGAAAACTATCAAAGGTAGTATCTTGGCTGACCATTTGGCACATCAGCCGATTGAAGATCATCAGTCTGTTCAGTAAGACTTCCCAGATGAGGAGATTCTGTATTTGAAAATGAAAGATTGTGATGAGCCTACACATGATGAAGGTCCAGAACCTGGTTCTAGATGGACGATGGTGTTTGATGGCGCTGTGAATCAGTATGGAAATGGAATTGGGGCAGTAATCATTACTCCTCATGGCACGCATATTCCTTTTACAACAAGGCTAACTTTCAAATGCACGAATAATATGGCTGAGTATGAGGCCTGCATTATGGGATTAGAAGAGTGCATTGATCTAAGAATCAAGCATCTCGGTGTGTATGGTGATTCGGCTTTGGTTGTCAATCAGATCAAGGGTGAATAGGAGACGAACCAGCCGGGTCTCATTTCGTATAGAGATTATGCGAGGAGGATTTCAACGTTCTTTACTGAAGTTGACTTTCATCATATTCCTTGAGAGGATAATCGGATGGCAGATGCTCTTGCTACGCTTGCTTCGATGATTGTGGTGAGGTATTGGAATGAAGTTCCCAATATCACTGTGATGCGTTTGGATAGACCAGCTCACGTGTTTGCAGTTGAAGAAATGAATGATGATAAGCCTTGGTATTTTGATATCAAGAATTTCCTCCAGAACTAGGTCTACCCGCCTGGAGCATCTGTGAAAGACAAGAAAACTTTGAGAAGGTTATCAGGCAGTTTCTACCTCAGTGGTGAAGTGATGTACAAGAGAAATTATGACATGGTTTTGCTCAGATGCGTGGATAGACACGAAGCAAACCTGTTGATGACTGAGGTCCATGAGGGCTCATTTGGTACTCATTCTAATGGACATGCCATGGCAAGAAAGATGCTGAGAGCAGGCTACTATTGGCTGACAATGGAGTCTGACTGCTGCAAATATGTGAAGAGATGCCACAAGCGTCAGATTTATGCGGATAAGATTCATATTCCTCCGACACTTCTGAATGTGATTTCATCACCATGGCCTTTCTCTATGTGGGGAATCGACATGATTGGCATGATTGAACCGAAAGCGTCCAATGGACACAGGTTTATTCTCGTAGCAATTGATTACTTCACCAAATGGGTCGAAGCCGCTTCGTATGCGAATGTGACCAGGCAGGTGGTCGTGAAGTTTATCAAGAATCAGCTTATTTGCCGTTATGGTGTGCCAGATAAGATCATTACTGATAATGGATCTAATCTGAATAATAAGATGATGGAAGAGTTGTGCGCTGAGTTCAAGATTGCATACCATAACTCCTCTCCTTACAGACCAAAGATGAATGGGGCTGTTGAAGCTGCTAACAAGAATATCAAGAAGATTATCCAGAAGATGGTTGTTACGTACAAAGATTGGCATGAGATGCTGCCATTTGCTTTGCATGGGTATCGTACATCTGTCCGCACTTCAACAGGGGCAACCCCTTTCTCTCTTGTTTACGGCATGGAGGCTGTTCTCCCAGTAGAGGTGGAGATCCCATCAATGAGAGTCTTGATGGAAGCCAGGTTGACTGATGCTGAATGGGTTCAGAGTCGTTACGACCAACTGAATTTGATTGAAGAGAAGCGATTGACTGCCATGTGCCATGGTCAGTTATATCAGCAGAGAATGCAGAAAGCATTCGATAAGAAGGTCAAACCTCGTGTGTTCCGAGAAGGTGACCTCGTGCTCAAGAAAGTCTTGTCTTTCGCGCTCGATTCCAGGGGAAAGTGGACTCCAAACTATGAAGGTCCATATGTTGTTAAGAGAGCCTTTTCAGGAGAAGCTTTGATGCTTACAAAAATGGATGGGGAGGATTTCACTCGTCCTGTGAATTCAGATGCAGTCAAGAAATACTTTGCCTAAAAAAAAGAGTAAAAGAAAAACAGAATAGCTCGCTAATTTGAAAACCCGAAAGGGCGGCTTAGGCAAAAATGAGCGTCTCGGTGGAAAACCCGAAAGGGCGATCCAGGCAAAAATTAGAGACTTAAAAGAGAATATTTGCATCCCGCTAGATTGAGTACCTCACCCTGGGGCAATCTAGGCAAAAATTAGGGATTTGGCAAGTAACTGCATCCTGACAAGACTTTCTGTTCCACCGCTGTCTGTTCGTCAGAGATTTTCGATTCGTCGTCAACTAAAGCTTCGAATACATCGAAATTCAAATTGGTCGAGAAATGGTCATTATGTTCAATGTAGCCTTCTTCCAATATATATCACTGATTTCAAATTTGTACAGATCTATGTAGTCTTGCCATTTGCAGGCTACTATTCCATCAAATAAATTTGAGCTTTTATCCAATTATTTGCACTCTTATTTGTTTCAATTCAACAAATGTGTTGCATGTTTTAACTGATAAAATGTCATTGTTTAAACAAATAAATTTTTTCAAAAGTGTTGTTTTAAACAAAGTGAACATTCACAATGATGAAAGGATACTTAAGAATTTCTCAGTGCTCTCCCAAGGGTGGCATGATTTCCAACAGGGTAAGACATTTGTTCATATTCCTGGCATGGTTGTATCCTCTTTATTCAGATTGTTGTTGGGGTTGTTCCCTAAGCAGAGTTGTTTGTTGAGAACTTCACAGTCCTCTCCAACAATATTCTCTCCCCAGCATGGGTGCTTTCCTTTTCGAAGATTCGGAAATTGGTGGGTTGATATCCCAGGACCTCGTCTGTTTCCTCAGTATAGTTGCTCGCGGAGTTGTTGGTATGATATACTTCATCTATGCTATCTTTCCCCATCAGAATGCTTGTTGAGGTTTTCACCTCTTATTCCTTCAGCAGAGCAGTGATTATTTCCTTCTCGGCATTTGGTGGTTCCTTCTTGGAAGGTTCAGCGTTTGGTGGTTGATCCCCAGTTCTCCTTCTCTTCCTCAGATAGGTCTCCAGTAGATTTGTGGTACGGTGGATTGTGTCTGAGATGTTTCCCTACAGAAGTTTCGTGATTTCCCTGCAGTATCTCCAACAGAGTTGGTTTTCTCAACAGAGTTCCTTGCATGGCAGTTTCTGCCTGTTGTAGACTTCTGTTCCCCAGTAGGGTTGGTTGGTGATCTATCATCCTTAGACTTGGTGATTTCCTGATGCTTTTGATCCCCAGTAGAGTTGCTTGTGTAGCAGAATCTACTTGTGTGATCTATTTCCCCGCAGTGGATTTATCCCCAATTGAGTGGCTGACAGTATCCCCAGTAGAGTGGCTTGTGGCAGAATCTACTTGTGTGTCCTGTTCTCTTCAGCAGTTCTTGCTTGTGCAGTGAACTCTTGTTTCCCAGTTGATACTGAGAATTCCCCTGTAGAAATCTCGGGATTTCTCCATTTCCCCAACAGATTTGTCTTTGTGGCAGTTTCTGCCTGTTGAGAACTTCTTTTCCCTAGTTGAGATTGATGATCCATCACTCAGAGATTTTGTGATTTTCTTGATATCTCTGATCTTTTGCTTTCTAGCAGATCTTTGCTTTTTAGCATAAAGATCTCCAGCAGATTGGATTTCCAGTTGGATTTCCTTGGATTTTTCCTCTGGAAGTGTAGTACCGGGCGTTTGATTCCTGGGCCTGTTTGTGTTAGATATGTCTGTTTTGTCAGCATTCATCAAACATAAATCATGCATATTCATGCATACTTCCAACATTCAGATATTCATGTTGCATTTTTGCCATATATCTTTTGTTTGTTGTCTCCTGCTAACAGTGATATAGATCTCTCCAGTAGATCTTCCCAAGCAGATGTCGGGCGTCCAATCTCTCAATATAGAGTCAGCCCCATAAGTAGAAAGTGTTTGTCTTTCCTTCTGCCATTCCCCACTGAGATATATCCTCGTGGACAACGGTTTTTTCCGTTTCCTCCCAACACCTATATTGGGATGGATCTTCCTATTGAGTTATATCCTCATTAGGACGAGTCTTGATTCAGTTCGCCTTTTTGGTTTGATCCTGAATTGGCATTTTTCAACTGTTTCTTGTACTTCCCTGTGGAATAAATGAATGAATTGCCCAGTAACCGACAATAGTTTTTTTATCCCCAGCGGAGTTTGGGCCTCTACCCAGTAACCGGTAGTGGTAAGTCCTATGTTCTTTTTCCCTCTTGGCGGAATTTGTGGTTATACCTTTTATTCCTCAGGAGAGTTGTTGGTTTTCTACCATGTATTCGGTAGTTACAAACCCTACTTTTATCCCCTAGCAAGGGTGACCTTTGTGGTTCATTCTGGATGATGGTGGATTTTGTGGTCTTCTACCCAGTTTTCGGTAGTGGTAAATCCTAATTTCTCCCTTTGCAGAGTTAACCTTGTTGTTCATCCTAACCAATGATGGTTACTCTTTGTGGTTATCTTCATCCAGTTTTCGATGTTGATATTCCCTCTTTCTTCTGGGTATTTTCCGTTTGCTAGCAGTTGTATCCCCAGCAGATCTTTCCTTGCGGATAATTGCCGGATGCTAGCAATTTTATCCTCAGCGGGTCCTTTCACCGTTTGCCAGTGATTTGTTCCCCGGATCATTGATGTTTATCAATGTATCCCTGGTGAGTTCTCTTTCATTTACCTGTTTGATTGGTAATGATTGTTGCTCCCTTTGATCGGTCATCTTTATATACCTAGTTTTGGTATCCCGATGCCTGTCTTTTCGGTTGATTTATTCTTTATTAACCCAGTAACCGGTTGTGGATAATCTTCCATGCGAGTATGTTATCCACGTTCTGACGGTAATGGATAATATATCTCATGCACTCCTCAGTCGAAGCCTGTTGTGTTTCCCCAGTCGAGTAAGATTCGTTATTCCTTTGTGAAATCGAATATTCTTTGTTTCTGCCCCTTGTTGAGTGTATCTCCCAGTAATTGGTGATATGTCTCTTGGATAATTGTCGGATGCTTGCAATTTATCCCCTGTGAGTTATCTTTCGTTTACCCTGTTGGTGTTGGTATCGATTGTCTCTCTTTTCGGTCGGTCACCTATTATATACCCAGTAAACGGTATCTCTGGTGTCTCTTCCTTTGTGAGTGTGTTGTCTACGTTCTGACGGTAATAGATAATATATCTCATGCGAGTATACTATCCACGTTCTGACGGTAATGGATATTATATCTCATGCGCTCTTTGGGTTTTTGCCTAACTGAGTAAGATTCGTTTTCCCGTTGCGGAGTCGAATGTCCATCCTGTAAGTCGATTTACTTTTTCAGGCCCTCCTTTCGGATGATGAGTGTTTTGGCATATATACCGATTCACGCTTTGGTCGGTCACCTATTATATACCTAGTAGCCGGTATCCCTGGTGTTCCTTCCTTTCTGCTCCCTATTGTGACCTTGGTCCCCTGTGGAGTCAGATTTTCCTGAGTTGATGTACCTTTTTTTTCAGGTCTTTCTCAGATGTTTGGTTGATTAATATCTCTCACCCTTATACCGGTCTTAGATATTCATTCCTCCTGAGCTTGTTATTCTTTCACCCAGTAACCGGTGTTTAGATCACATGTCTCTTTGAGCTTGTTACCCGGTAACCGGTAACACCTCATTTTGCAGTTTTTTCTCCAGGAGAGTCTCTTTGTTAGACATTCCCCAGTGGAGTTCCTGTTGTGATTATGCCTTTTTGCTGTATTGGCGTTTTCCCCAATATATGCAGTTTTCCCCGGCAGGGAGCTTCTGTGTGAATCTTTCTCCCCAGTCCGAGTCCGAATTTTTATCCGAAGTATCCTTTGTGGATAGTTTGAGTCAGCTTGAGTCTTTCCAATGGATGTGTTTTCCTTTGGAATTCTTTTTTTCAGTTTGAGTCCTCTACTCCCTAGTGAGGTCTCTAGTCCAGTCGTGTCTTGTTCACGCATCGTCAATTTCCCCTAATTCAGAGTCGTGTCCTGCTCACGCATTCTTTTTCTTATCTCTGTGAGAGTCCTGTTAGAGTCTCTGTTCCTGGTGAGTGTATTACTCCAATGGATCGTCTTTCTTTGTGGACCAGTATTCCCCATAGAGATTGTTTCTTTTGCATACATACATTTACATCATGAGGTCTCTTAGGGACCAAAATTTGTCTCATTATTGTTATTTAAGCCCATTCTACCGCGTCGAGATGAAGATTTTAACCTTCACTTCTCCGGCTAGAATGACCTTAAATAGGGGCATCTGTAAGACCCCAATTTTGTCCCTAAGATCCCTCATGGCATCATATCATAACATTGCATTGCCTCAAGGATCATTGGACACCTTGCTTCCTTCCCTATGGATGGTTTATCTTTTTTGAGAGTGGTTCTTGATCACCAAGCATGTTTGCATTTGTATATCATTGTTTTCTTTTAATCATTAACCAAAAGTACAAAAATATGTCATTAACCCTTTGTCTTGCAGATGAAGTAATAACAGGTTAAGCACATCAAAGGCATTCATTGAGCAATAGATGGTGGTCATTCTTGATATTTGGGCCCCATGATCATTATAAAGAGTTCATATGAGCTATGATGTCATTTTGAAGCAAAATCCCAAGTGGTAGAGGCTTGAATCTCATCAGAACATTGCCAAGTCATTTGAAAACCTAGAAAGTCAACTGCAAAGTCAACTATGGATTTGGAGGGGGAAAGTGATTAGAAATACTTCATTCATGTTCAAACAAGTCTCATTTGACATTTCAAACACTCACATTGAAGATTATCAGGTCCAGTCAAAAATTTCCCAAAATAGCAAGTGACCTATAATTTGAACTTTCCAAAAATGGAAAGGTTTTGGACCAACTTCAACTCAATATTACATCATCAAGAAAGCTTCAAATGAAATTTTGTTTAACATGAAAGTTGTATATATTTCTCTCCCATTTCCAAAATGTCCAATATCATGAATTTCTAATGTGTGGTTAAGGAGATATGATAAAATCATGGCAAAGTGTGCATGGGACTTCAAATGAGCATAACTTTTCAACCAAAGCTCCAAAATGAGTGCTTCTTTTTGCAATATTCTCCTCTTGACCTCTAATTTCCAAATCATGCATCACATTACATGAATTGTCATCACATGATCACTTGTTAATCCATGGTTTTATTGGAGGGAAATTACAAAATTCAAAAGTGGTGCATTGTATGAACTTTTTATCATTGCCATTGGATTTAAAAGAGGATTTTAAGTGAATGTGATGGGAGAAAGGGTACTGTTCACGTGCCTACCTCATGCATGGGGGTGAAAATCCAATTTGTGCATACACCTTAAAACTTGATTAATTTCAATTAGCTTTGGCTTAAACAGGTTTTAAACATGATTAGCATGGCATATATAAGGTTAAACATAACTGCATTTGCGATTAACTACAATTTTCAGATCTGAATCTTAGAATCAGTCAATTTTTTCTCTCAAAAATATTTTGCAATTCTTCACACAAGGACCATTTCTACTGATTTATTCATGATCCTGAAGCATTTTTGAGTAGAATTGGACGTGGAATTGGAGCAATTGGTGCCATATTGAGCCATACTCGAAGCTTGAAGGTTCCATGGATTTTGCAAATTGAGCTGGATTCGTGTATGCTGAAGCTTCAAATTCATCATCAATCACTTCATTAAGCATTGTAGAGAAGATTTGAGGCATTGCTGAGCTTTGTGGAGCACGATTCCAACTTCTGTTCTTCAAGAGGTCAAGATTCGATCTCAATTATTCTTGAATTCATTATGATATTGTTGTAGATCGTGTTGTCCTGGTGAATCTGAGCTTTGAATCGTGTGATTTGGTGCTGTTTTGAGCTAGATATGCATGATTGAAAGTTTGATGTTCAATTTTATTTTCTTCGATTTGAGTTTGTTGTGATGAATTATGTTGAAATGCTTATGGATCTTGAATGTACATGACATGATGAATCGTTTGGTGTTATTTTTTCTGATTTCTGGACACCTTTTGAAAAATCTGGAAAAATTCGCATGAAGATCATCATGATCTTCATCTTCAACCTTTGAAATTCATCATTTCCAGAACTTGCTGCAAATCTGCTTTGGTTTTGCTACGAATCCTTCAATTAGCTACAAATTTTTGGGCGCGCTAGGGTTTAAGTACAAAACGGTGTCGTTTTGATGTTGAACGCGTAAATTTGAATATGCACCAGGTTCGAGCCTGAGCGAGCGAGGTTTTTCAAAATGCTTCATCATTTTTCTCATTTCCCTCCTATTTTCACATATCATATCCATTTTGAATTTCAATATTTTCATCAACTTAGAAAAATCATATGAAATTGAAAACTCATCCAAATTGACTCCAATTTTTTGCTAAATGCTCCTTATTCTGTCTAGCTTTTTATCACCATAATTTCCAAAGTTGTGCTTGGCTGGATTTTATTTGGTGCTAGGTTATGTGAGCATGTATCCATATTTGACCTTGCCTTGCTTATCTTATTGTGGAATGCTTGTTTCTTATCCAATAGCCTTGAAATTTTGCATGATGAATCTAGACACATTACTTAACATTTTGGTTTTGGTTTGACATTTTTCTCAATTAGCATTTCTGTTTTATGCATGTGCTAATTTGGTGTGACAATTTGTGTCACACCTTTTGATGTTCAACTTGTACCATGTGATTTCCATGCTAAATGATCTCCAATGTGCCTGATTTTTTGTATGTTGATCATGTTATATGTCTTGATTGTGCATGAATGTTTCCAGATTTATTTGAATTATTTCTGTTTTGATTTGAATTTTTCATTCATGATGATCACATATGAGCTTTGAAATTGCTTTGAACTTCTTTTAATCATGAAATGCTTTTGGTGATTGATTTTGATATGAGACCTTTTGGAATATGTCAATATGTGTTTGAGTTTGCTTTGTGTTAAATTTCAGCTTCTGTTTTGAATTTTTTCTCCATCTTTGACCCTAGGCTTTGACCTAGTGGTTTGTGGCTTACATTTAAGCTTTGATTTCAGGTTGAGCATCCAAGTTCCATAGTTGATGATGCTTCATCATTTGAGTATTGATGTTTGCTTTTGTTTACTAACATTTGTGTGTCTTGTAGGTTGGTGCCAACTCATTTGAGTTTGCCTTTTGGCTTACACATTTTGTACATTGGGATTGTCTGTTGCTTATTGACTATTATCTGTTTGCCTGAGTATTGTACTGCTTTGTTTAGTTGTTTCCACAGGTACCTAAGTTGCTTTAAGTTCATTTTGAACTTTGCTTTGCTTGGTTGCTTAACCACTTAGGTATAATCTTTAATCTTCATGTAGTCTGGAAGACCTACTGTTATTGGTAGGCACATGTCTGAAGCCCTCCTTAAGAGGCAATGCTTGTGATTGTTTAACTTTTGTGCCAAGCAGGTAAAGTCCTCTCATGAGGCAATTGGCAGATAAAAGAGATGTGTAATCCATCTCCTGCTACTCAGTGTGTCATTCACCTTGCTCACACCATGTGTTGATGCATTGTGAATAATAACCCAAGATCTTATAGAGTCAATCATTTGTGGAGAAGAGTTCCAACTTTCTGAACTCCCACACTTTCTATTGTTTAAAGCTCTCCCTGTCCAGGGATAAGAGCTATGAGGCACACCCCTCATCTCCATTTCATCTGCTTCACCCTAACTCTCAATGTTAGGGTTAAGAGCACAAAATACCCCATTCCAGTTGGCTGTAAAGCCTAACCTTGCTTGAGCCTAATTGATTGTATATAGTGTGTGCTAATTGACTTGTTTGTTTGCTTACCTGATTCAATCTGTGCATATTTGCTTGAGTTTGCCTTTGTGCATTTATCATCATTACTTGTATGTCATTTCATAATCATAGTTCATTGCTTTGTGACATTTTATTTTGTCCATTGAGGAGTCAATTGTAAGTCCAGCTATTGGCAGTTGTTTCCTATGATCTGGAGGGATATGGAACTAAGACCATTCATTGGCATTCCTTTCCTTGGAGTCGAGTGTAAGACCATTTATTGGCAACTTGTTTCCTCTTGCTTATTGCATTTGTTATTTGCTTCTTGTGAGGAGTCAATTGTAAGTCCAGTTATTGGCAGTTGTTTCCTATGATCATTCCTTGGAGACTAGTATAAATCCATTGATTGGCATCTGGTATCCATGTTTCTTTGTTTTAGGAGACTAGTATAAGTCCATTGATTGGCATCTGGTATCCATGTTTCATTTTGTTTTAGGAGATTGGTATAAGTCCATTGATTGGCATCTGGTATC
The DNA here is from genome assembly GCF_024323335.1 of Lathyrus oleraceus. Taxonomy (NCBI): domain Eukaryota; kingdom Viridiplantae; phylum Streptophyta; class Magnoliopsida; order Fabales; family Fabaceae; genus Lathyrus; species Lathyrus oleraceus. Next base: position 431,108,668 of record NC_066585.1, on the reverse strand, counting down.
CATTTTGTTTTGTGAGATTGGTATAAGTCCATTGATTGGCATCCGGTATCCACTTACTTTGTTCATTTGTTATCACTTGTTGCCTATTCCGAAGGAATCACTTGAATCATCTACATATGATCTCAAGAGGTGAACATCTAAGAAGTTTTATTTCCTCATCCTCCCACCTTTTGTTGCTTTAAACCTCCATTTGCATGTTAACCCAAAACTTGAAAACTATTGTGCAAACATTTTGACATGATTTCAAATTAGAAACCTAGGCCTTAAGCCTCTGATTTTTCAAACTTCATTTTTCATAATACCTCTTTTGAATTGAATTCTAATCATACTTTTGACCATTTTTGTGAATAATCCTAATTGGTTAATTTCACTCATTCAATTGTTTTGTGGCTTTGTCCATTCTTGATAAATTTTCATACATTAGCCATAGATCTCAGTTATCTTAGTGGTTGATGTAAATCTCACCTTTTGTCCTTAGTGATTGAATTGTAAGACTTCCTTGCTTATTATAGGGCATGGTCCCTCACTATCAAGTTGAAGCTTTTCTCTCATGGTGGACTTGTGGTTGTATAGGTTGAGTTTTCTCCCGTGGATAATGAAAGACCTTAAGGCTTTTGTTTAAAATCAACCCATTCATATTTTGGAAATCTTTTAGCCGAACTACGAGGTTTTGATCCTGTAAAGGTACGTAGGCAATGGTTATCCATCCAAACACAAAAATAATAACTTGTACATTCTTTTCCCATCCCTTCAATCATGTTTTCACAATAAATATTTCATAAACAAATGATATTTCGTACAACAAGTTGTGAAAAGGGCTCCCTAGGAGTACCTAGGACGTTTTGGGTGCCTAACGCCTTCCCATTGCGTAATTAACCCCTTAACCATATCTCTGATCTTTTCATTAGTTTTCTATGTGTAAAACTTCTTAGGCTTTTGTTCGCTTTTTAGCCATTCCTTTGGATAAATAAAAGTGCGGTGGCGACTCGATTCTTTGTATGCTTTGCTTTTGGTTTAATCAATAAATCATAAAGTGACGAATACACCACTACACCTGGCACAAATTCTTCAACCCATAAAAGTCGAATCATTCAGTTAAAAAGCCTCTTTATTTTTCATTTATCAGTTTGTTTGTGAAAAATGTCTGAATTCCTGATGAAACATATTGCATTTGAATATAATGGTGGCTTTTGCAGAGGATTTGCACAGGAAAACATTTAAAATTGCTTTGAATGTGCCTAATCCCGGACGGTGAATTCAAACCGAGCAATTCCCCTGGGACATACGTGTGTGATTGAGGTCACAAGAACCGGATGCCAAGTCATGAATCCTCATCCCCAAGCGGTTGACAAAGGCTCTCCTCAGCAGAGCATGTACCCCAGTAGAGTTGCGCCTTGTATCCCTAGCAACAGCGGAGTAGTCGCATACCCAATAGACAAGAGGGTGGTGTTCCCAGTGTTCATCTCGTCCCCAGCAGATTATTTTTTAACATATTTGTTTTAATCCCCAGCCTAAGGACGATTAGCAAGTTCATATCCCCAGCAAAGGTCGATTCCTACGACATTTCCCCAGGAAGTGCTTTCCACACAGACTCTCCTCGCAGAGCCTCGCCAAGCAAAGTTTCCATAGTTGATACTTCCCCAACAAGGTCAACTTTTCAAAAAAGGCCGATTTATTTTCGGTGGCTCCCCGGTCCCGGCAGACGGATCGTTCCCCACAGACCATTCAAGGATTGACACAACGATCTGCTCCCTACCAGAGTTGCTTCCCCAAGCAGATTTCTCTTTTTCTTTTGCACCATGCATAACATTTGCATTTGCATTTGCATGCATATCAAACATACACATAAGCTGATAAATAGGTTCTTCAAAGCAAACTGAAAAATTACTTTACAACCAAAGTCATGAGATTCGGCCAGAGGATCAAGTGTGTGTGTGATCCAGCATGAGGGTCATTTTGAAGATTCAGCCTGAGAATCATTTTCCAGAGATCCAGCCTGAGGGTCATTTCGAAGATTCATCCAGAGAATCGACTACGAGCATTATTTCCCCATCAAGCCAGCTAGAGGAATAAATTGACAGCTCAACAGAAAATCAACCTACAAGAGGATCCAGCCCGCGGATCGCATTTAAAAAACAAAGTCTAATCGAAGAGTCACTACAACAAACAAGACCTTAGACAGCGCTTTTTTTTGCCTTAGACAGCGCTTTAAAGCGCTGTCTAAACCTCCGCTGCTAAAGGTTTAGACAACGCTTTTTTAAATCTTAAAAGCGTTGTCTAAGCCCCCCCCCCCCTTAGACAGCGCTTTGGCCAAAAGCGCTTTATAAGACCCTCTTATTTTAAATTTTTTAGGTATACCTTAGACAGCGCTTTTGAAAAGCGCTGTCTAAGCCACCCCCTTAGACAGCGCTTTGGCCAAAAGCGCTTTCTAAGACCCTCCTATTTTAATTTTTTTAGGTATACCTTAGACAGCGCTTTTCAAAAAGTGTTGTCTAAGCCCCTTCTTAGACAGCGCTTTTTCCTAAAGCGCTTTCTAATCCCCCCCTTAGACAGCGCTTTTTACAAAAGTGCTGTCTAAGGTATACGAAATTTTTTGAAGCTTTTGTTTTAAACCACATTTTTTCCAGGTTTATAAACCAGAATTTCTACCTGTTTTCAACCAGATTTTGACAGACAATTATCACATTTTATATATGCCATTTTGGCCTTTTTTCTACCAATTTTTTGCTAACAAATATATATATATACCAATTCAAACCAATTTTGCCTTAAATGTATCAAAATATATACAAATTTATGTACACATTTACAAGTCATTACATATACTACAAATGTACACATTAATTACACAAATTTATGAACAAACATTGAGCTCTATCATGAATTGACACCACTCCTCTTTGATTTCGTCCACTTGATCCTTTGTATAAAATGCACACTTGAATTCCTCAAAGTACTACATAATAATATAACATATTTTGAATTAATTCCAACTATTTAATTATATGAGATATGTGTAAATATAAAAATAACTCATAAGTTAGAAATACATACATCGGTGGGAATCTTTAATCGGCCCAAAGCAAGAGTATCTCGCATAAACCTCAACATGAAATACCCGCAATCTATTTGATTACGTTGTTGAGGACACTACATATGAAAAAAAAAATATGGATTATAAATCCTAAGTTTTATCAAGTGTCATCACTAATATAATAAAAAATGTGGTAATTAAAAATATACCGCCACTTTAATCCATGTAATGGAGTAGGCGCCCCTCCTTGAGGTTTGGATATCTCGTTGGGCCCGAAAAGCTTGTAGGACGCTAATAAAATAAAAATGAAGCAATTAGAACAATTCACATAAACTAAGAAAAATTTTGAACATTCTCACTTACGTGTCAATTAGGACCTTCATATCCGGGTATGTTGTCCAATCATTTCCTAACGAGTCAAGATAATACACAATTTCTCGGATAGGATTGATTGCGAGCAACAACCAATGTCCACTGTAATGATTAGGCAAATGTTAGATGGTAACATGGAAAATAATTATAATAGATGAATTTAGAATGAAATGCTAACCCGGTATTAAACGGTATAAAAAACAACTTCTCCGCATCTTTATTGTCCATGAGGATCCGAAGAACGTACTCTGTCACGGTATCCGGTCTACTTAAGATTAAACCTAAGTTGACGGTCGTGGGTGCTAAGAATCCGAATGACACGTCCAAACCATTGGGGCGCATCAATTTGTCATACAAAAACCTAATATAAAAACATCATTAACACCTCTTTTGAAACATAAAGTAAACTGGATTAACATAAAGTAAACATCATTAACATAAGTTGTTTAATTAATAAAACAAAGTAGACCGGATTTACCTAATATATGTATTGACAACGGTGACGCCGATTTCTTCATGACTAAAAACTTGCATGAAGTCTTCATTACCAATCATTTGGTCGTAATCAAAGCCGAAAATCCCTACCTCCATATGTAAAGTCCGAACACCTCCGGTCGGTATATCGGTCATCTCTAGAAATGTCCTGAGGCACGACCTATACTTGGTGGTAGGTTTTTTCCTAGCTACGGTCTTCTTAGCACCAGAACTTTTTACCCGTGCGGAGGCGTTGCTAACCTCCTTTTTTTGTTGTGCGGAGGCATTGCTAACCTCATTTTCTTGAAGCTACATGTCATATAAATAGTTAGATCAAATTAAGAATGTAACAACTTCCATGAATATATGTCATATAATTGTATATTACCTCTTTTCTTGAAACCGTGAACTCGGTATGCCGTGGAATCGCATTATCTTTTGATTTGGATTTTGTGGGAGTCTATTTAACATAACCAAGGAAAATATGTAAGTAAAATTTTAAGCATAAATTTTAAACTTTGAATATACACATTAAAGTTAACATAAGTTTTAAGCATACCTCATATCCTACGCATATGAGGTTTGTCGGCCATGCAACAAACGAACCTACTGCTTCGTGCACCGTTGTTGCATCTGAATCATCGCTAGGATATGGTAATGCTGCATTCGGCTCAACTGCAATATCAACTGATACCTTCAAACATCCAGCAGGGAGCTCTCTAGTGTGGAGTAATACTCCGCTAACGTTATGCACTTTTCCCTTGCCAACCATCCGATAGTATGGTGACGACAAATACAGCTGACAATGGGAAATGCCCTAAAACCAATAATAACAAGAAATCGTTAATGTGTATATATGTCAAATACATAATTTAAGCAAATAGTTCAATTTAAGACAATTATATGTAATTACCTCTGGAATGTTCGGCTGAAAGGTACAGTTGATACTGTCTTTGTCCGAAGCATCTCTGTATACTGTTGAGGCGCTAGCCTCTCTTTCTCTCCTCAATGCATCAAGCTCAGCTTGCATGGCTTCCAATCTTGCATGAAGCTCCCGATTACTAGGAGCCTTTCCTTTTTTAATACTCAGGGAGGTCGGAGTGACTCCAAATCCCTTACCCCTCACCCGACCAGAATACTCAGGGACATCTAATGCCCGACTAAGTATGCCCTTAGTATCATCGGGAGATAAAGACTGAGATAGCTCCTCCTGAAAAATCAGATGAATACCGTATACTTGTCAAATATTTGTGTATAAAAATGTTATTCAATTAATGAAAAAATGTTATACTTACACATTTCTGGTATACGTGTAAAACTTCTTCTTGAGGAACTCCAGATTTGCCCACACGGGCTTCCTTCCACAAAACATGTGCAGGAAGAGATGTTTCTGAACTTTCCTCCTTCTGCAGCTACACATTAAGTCATACAATTTGATCAGATAAAACTAATATATGATGAACAAATTTGTTATCGCAATTTATAAATACTTACCATGGATTGTTCTAAGCGTCCATATCCGACACGTCCTTTTCGGTACGGATATGCGGGACTTGATGCTCTTTCCCGATTTGTAGCACTTATTCTTTGAAAAACCGGGTCTTGTCTTTTGGATTTGAAAGCTTCCCATTCTTCAGCCGATATCAAACTTTCATATTTTTTAGGAAGCTCCGCATCCACAAAATTACCATCCGCATCGTTAAGGAACTTGGATGATAAAAATGTCTGAAACCCTCTTAGAAGCTTTCCGGCCAATTTCATACAAAAACCTCTTCTTTCTTCTTCGATGTTAAAACATCGCTAAGAAAAACATACAGATTGATAGTTAGTATCGGTAATTGAAAAAACATAATTGATACCGTATAATTAAGGGCCAAATGATTGTACCTTTATCTCACTCCAAATTTTTTCTTTGGACTCATTCAGCTCTTTGTTTCTCCAATCATCACATGTAATGGGAATTTCATTCCTTACTAGTGCACCGATAAAACTAGTTAAGGTATGCCCATTAGGTTCTATAAGCTGTCCCTGGTTGTTCCAATAGACATCTAGTATGATGCCTCGAGATCTTCCTTGGACCACCCTTCTCATTACTGTGATGCCTCTTCGAATTTCTTCTTCCGCGGATACTTTTTTACTAACTTCCTCATGTTGGTCATCAGCCATGTCTAACCTGTAATAAACCAAGGAAACCATCAAATATCAAATATAACTTATAATCAAAGCAATTGAAAACAAAAAAATAAAGAAATCATGCATTATCAGATATAACTTATAATCAAAGCAATTGAAAACAAAAATATAATGAAATCATGCATTATCACATATAACTTATAATCAAAACAATTGAAAAAAAAATAAAGAAACCATGGATAATTTACCTAAGTCACTAACATCTCTTTCTTTTCTTTGTTGGAATATTAATCACTTGTTTCTTAGCAATGCGTACGGATGAATTGATCAAACTTTTTCTTCCATTACTTTTCTCTTATCAACATTATTCTATTATCAACATTTTTCTATTATCAACATTATTACTTATCAAACATAACAACAACAATGTACCTTATGAACTCAGTTTTTACAAACTCAGTTTTCTAATCAAACATAACAACAACAATGTACCTTATTGTTTTCCTTACAAACATCAACATTTTTCTATTGTCAACTTCTAAACTCAGTTTTTATGAATCAAAACAACTTCAACAAGAATAATACACTAAACTCAGTCAACAAGATTATGCACATTCTCAACATTAGTAAACTACCGCAAGATTATAAACATTCTCAACAAGATTATAAACATTCTCAACATTCTCAACAAGATTATACAGTAGAAACGAAGAAATGAAGAAATATTGAAGAACATACCGCAAGAAATGAAGAACAGTAGAAACGAAAAACGAAGGGTTTCAACGATTCTTCACCCAAATGTTGAAGAACATACCGCAAGAAATGAAGAACAGTAGAAACACCCAAATGTCGAGACACATACGATTCTTCAAACACGTTCAATGATTGAAACCGAAAAATGGAAGTGTATTCGTGTTCGCTGTTATGGTTTTCGCTGATAGGGTTTCAACGTTCGCAGGAGGGAAAACAAAAGAACAGAGAACGAAAATTGAAATGGAGTCTGAAATTTTATTTTAATTAGACCTTAGACAGCGCTTTTGTGGAAAGCGCTTTCTAAGGTATGCCTTAGACAACGCTTTCCAAAAGCGCTTTCTAAACCCCCCCTTAGACAGCGCTTTTGGTTTTAATTTTTTTTTTAATTTAAAGACTTTAGACAGCGCTTTATCAAAAGCGCTGACTAAGGTCTATATTTAAAAGCGCTTTCTAAAAGCGCTGTCTAAGGGGGGGTCTTAGACAGCGCTTTTAGAAAGCGCTGTCTAAGACCCCCCCTTAGACAGCGCTTTCATTATTTTTTTGGAACATTTTCCGTGTTTTATTTTAATTTTAACCTTAGACAGCGCTTTCTTTTAAAAGCGATGTCTAAGATGCGCTGTTAAAAGTCATTTTTGGCGTAGTGAGTCATTATAACATGTTCTAGCCTGAAGAATATGTACGAAGCCCAAGAGTGGGATATTCTCGAAGCTGCATATCTAACATGAAGATTGGGCGCAGATTTCGAAAGAGAGTCAACCAGCGCATGCCTCAGATGCGAGATCCTGATGATGGGAATTTATCATCAAATCAATCCAGATCTAGCCAGAAGGTCGAAGTCAGTTCTAGCCCGAAGACCGGAAATAGATTCAGCTAGAGAATCGAAACAACTCAGATCTAGCCAGAAGATCGAAGTAGATTCAGCCAGAGAATCAAAGAAAATAGATTCAGCCAGAGAATCGAAACAAACGAGATCTAGCCAGAAGATCGAAGAAGATCTAGCCAGAAGATCGAAGTCAGGTCTAGCCCGAAGACCGGAAATAGATTCAACTAGAGAAGCGAAACAATTCAGATCTAGCCAGAAGATTGAAGTAGATTCAGCCAGAGAATCAAAGAAAAAAGATTCAGCTAGAGAATTGAAACAAACACTACGCCAAAAAGGTTTTTTAACAGCGCATCTTAGACAGCGCTTTTAAAAGAAAGCGCTGTCTAAGGTTAAAATAAAAATAAAACACGGAAAATGTTCTAAAAAAATAATGAAAGCGCTGTCTAAGGGGGGGTCTTAGACAGCGCTTTTAGAAAGCGATGTCTAAGACCCCCCCTTAGACAGCGCTTTTAGAAAGCGCTTTTAAATATAGACCTTAGTCAGCGCTTTTGAGAAAGCGCTGTTTAAAGTCTTTCAATTAAAAAAAAAATTAAATCCAAAAGCGCTGTCTAAGGTGGGGGTTTAGAAAGCGCTTTTGGAAAGCGCTGTCTAAGGCATATCTTAGAAAGCGCTTTCCACAAAAGCGCTGTCTAAGGTCTAATTAAAATTAAATTTCAGACTTCTATTTTCGTTCTCAGTTCTTTTTGTTTTCCCTCCTGCGATTAAACCTAATATCTGTCGCTTACAAGAACGTGATAGGGTCGCTACGTGCGGCGTGGAGAATCGTTTCGTCGATTGAGCAGAAGGAAGAAGGTAGAAAGAATGACGACCATGTTGTGCTTGTTAAGGATTATAGATCTAAAGTTGAATCGGAGTTGTCCAATGTTTGTGCCAGTATTCTCGAGCTCTTGGACTCGAATCTTATACCTTCGGGTTCTTCGAGTGAGTCTAAGGTTTTTTATTATAAGATGAAAGGGGATTATCATAGGTATTTGGCTGAGTTTAAGATTGGGGATGAGAGAAAATCTGCGGCTGAGGATACTATGTTGTCTTACAAGGCTGCACAGGTTTGTGTTTTTTTTTGTTAATTTTTTACTGTTTGGAAGATTAATTTATTAATTAATTGTTTTATGTTTTGTCTTGAAGGATATTGCTGCTGCTGATCTTCCATTTACTCATCCTATAAGATTGGGTTTGGCTCTCAATTTCTCGGTTTTCTATTATGAAATTCTCAACCAGTCTGACAAAGCTTGTGCCATGGCCAAACAGGTTTGTGATATCTGTGATGATACTAATAACTGGATTCTTTCTTCAATTTTTAATGTATTTATTATTGAAATTTTCAAGTCAATTTGATTACAATATTTTTGACTTGGGTGTTTGTCTATGTGTATGTCTTACTTCCATACTGAATCGATAAAATAGGGGAACAAATTCCCTGTTGTCAGAATTTTAGTCGGCTATCTATTCAATTTCGAGATTTCTTTTGAAGTCTGAATTAGAGAACTTCAAATATAAACTATTTGATGTTTTCCATCCAATGATTTAGACTCTGGATCTTTAAATAGTTCATAGTTCTTTCCTTTTTGTGCCCGTTTTAGCTCATGTGGATGAACAATGAACTTAATAGCAGTCTAATTGCCAATACTTGGATATTGGCAGTTTCTTAATTGTAAAATTATTGTTGGAAAAAATTAACAGCTTTTGAAAATTGTCTGTTTCGTGGTGAGAGTTAGTGGTAGTCAAGGTTTGCTCATGAATAATATTGACATATGTTATTCCTTCTGTGTTTTTCTCTTATTTTCTGTTCATGTTTGGCTTGTAATAGTACTGAGTATGCAGTAGGAACATACTAGCTTATTGATTCTAAAATCTACCCTACTGAATCAATTTTCTTTTCCTATTTTGATAGGCTTTTGAGGAAGCAATTGCTGAACTGGACACGTTGGGAGAAGAATCCTACAAAGACAGCACACTTATAATGCAACTTTTGAGAGACAACCTCACCCTTTGGACTTCTGATGTCCAGGTAAAATTTCTCTAATATATAGAACCTACCCTTTTCGGAACATTTATCTGTCCAAGCATTTTGATTAATAATCATCGACCTCTCTTCCTGATATTGCGGCAATTTGATCATAATCTGAGTTAAGCTATATTTTACTTCTTGCAGGACCAGCTAGATGAGTCCTGATTTCCCTTATAGGTTGACGGGTCGTATTCTTCCCTCTTGAAGGAGGTGGGCTATGAATGTCATTTATATGTGTTGATTAAGAATCATCCTAGTTTATACATTTACCGGTAATCTGTGGTATAGTGTCATATGGACCTGTCTTGTTTTTTTATGTCTTGTATGATTTGGATCTGTTGTCCTAATGGGAGATCAAATTAAATTATATTGTTGCAATCATCTTTTTCCTATGGTTTCTTTAAAGATTATTCCTCATACTTGGTAAAATGAAGTTGTTTGACAAGTATGTTTTTAAGGAAAACATGAGTCAGAGAGGTAGATCTACTAGTGTCAACCGCGAAAGTGTTTGCCAACTTTGACCGAGTCCAAAGTTCACAATATACAGCCCTCTGAGCGTGAGCTCGGAGAAAGACGGTCGCCAACTCCGCCCGAGTATTCTAGTCCGGTACAAAATCCACCACCAAAAAGTCTATGCCCACTAAACTATCCTCTGGTCCCCTCATGTTTTTTTGCAAACTCTAATCTCGATCATAGAAGGGGGTGGGGATTAGACAGCGCTTTTCAAAAGCGTTGTCTAAGGTATACCTAAAAAATTTAAAATAAGAGGGTCTTATAAAGCGCTTTTGGCCAAAGCGCTGTCTAAGGGGGGGGGGCTTAGACAGCGCTTTTAAGATTTAAAAAAGCGCTGTCTAAACCTTTAGCAGCGGAGGTTTAGACAGCGCTTTAAAGCGCTGTCTAAGGCTAAAAAAAGCGCTGTCTAAGGTCTTGTTTGTTGTAGTGAAAGGAGATCTAGCCAGAAGATCGAAGAAGATCTAGCCAGAAGATCGAAGTCAGGTCTACCCCAAGACCGGAAATAGATTCAGCCAGAGAATCGAAACAATTCAGATCTAGCCAGAAGATCAAAGTAGATTCAGCCAGAGGATCAAAGAAAATAGATTCAGCCAGAGAATCGAAATAAAGGAGATCTAGCCAGAAGATCGAAGAAGATCTAGCCAGAAGATCGAAGAAGATCTAGCCAGAAGATTGAAACCGTATCCAGCCCGATGATCAAAATTAACATCCAACCAGAGGACTAAATTGAGTATAGATTCAGCCAGAGGATCGAAACTCCAGATTAAGTCAGAAGACTGATTCAGATTCAGCCAGAGGATCGGAAGAGAAATAAACAGCGCGGTGTATTTTAGCATTTTTGTGGTGTTCTCGAAGCGTAAATTTTCGGTCTGTCTTTGGTATTCAATCACAGCTCACCCTATTTGTCTGATAAGCTGTTCGCTTTCATCCTGCTCGGGTTAGCTGATGACTGAATAGGGGCAGCTGTAACACCCCATAATTTCCCCTCCTTATTCACGCATTCCTTTTTTCAGTTAGCCAAAGTAGTAGGTTCCTACACAGGGGAACTACTACACTTTATTTAATTTAGTAAGCAATTGTATCGAAGAAGCCGAATCCTACCGACCTGTGGAGGATTGCTCAAGTACTCCAAGATTCGACGTACTCTGTTAATCCAATTGCCAGGTTTTTATTCAGTTATTATTATTATTGTTCTGTTAATCTGTTTAGGCTCGTCTGTGTTTGCACTATTTAACATGTCCGGCTAAACTACCGGTATCGGTATATAACAATTTAATTAGATGGGATTTAATAATAATCGGTGAAAAACTCTTTTTCTCAAACAATCTTTTCGGATGAGGTTTTTAATTTAAATTAAATTAACTTTGTCACAAAAGTGAGAAGCTATTTAATACGATTTTGCCACGAGAGTGGGAAATTAACTAAGGTGAGAACCAACAATCGCGAGAGCGTGAGGCTCGAGCTGGATAGTAAAAACTAGGCATTGAGTTTAAAAACATCGAGAGAACTTTAAAAGCAATTAGAACTTATTTATTTTCAAAAAGTAATTTGAACTTCAAATGGGACAGCGAGAGCGTACATTCTGACTTAAAGCTACAGGCCGAATCAACAATCACGAGAGTGTGAGATAAAGCCTTTTAAATAAGTATTTTCCACTGAAAGATATTTGGTATTTGAACTATACACCGGTGACTTATCAAATCCCCGATGATTAATGCGTTGCATACTGATTCCTCCTATTAATTCTTTCTTAAAACTCAATTTCTCTTACATTTAATTTTCTGCACCCACACTTCTATAAATCATTCCCTTAGCTAAACATAGTGACGTTAGTAGCGCTAGTTTGACTATCGGTCCCTGTGGGTTCGATATCTTTTAAAACTAAAACGACTAGACTGTGCAGTTGCAGTCAAGTACCCGATAGACTATATTCTATATATAGTCACACACGTATCAAGTTTTTGCGAAAAGTTACTGCATGTCTTAAGAAAGTATCCAACAACTCTAGGCTATAACATATTCGACTTAAAAGGAATAAGTACCTCTATATATATGCATCACATTATACTAGAGTAGGACTGTAAAACCTCTAGAGAGCATCAGAGAAGAATAATCCCATCTTGAGTGATGTAGTAAAAAAGGAGGTACAAAAGCTATTAGAAGCAGGAATCATATACCCGACATCCGACAGTAACTAGGTCAGCCCGATACATGTCATTCCAAAGAAGGGAGGTGTTACCGTTGTTAGTAATAAGAAGGGATAATTTGTTGCAAAAAGAACTCAAACCGGATGGAGAATATGCATAGACTTTAAAAAATTAAATAAAGCCACTCGTAAAGATCACTTTCCATTACCTTTCATTGATCAAATGCTTGAACGACTGGCTAAACATTCTCACTTCTGCTATTTAGATGGATACTTAGGACTCTTTCAAATTCCTATCCATCCTGACGACCAGGAAAATACTACTTTCACATGTCCTTATGGTACATTTTCCTATCGACGAATGTCGTTTGGATTTTGTAATGCCCCTGCAACATTTCAAAGATGCATGATATTAATCTTTGTTGATTTTATAGACAACATAATTGAAGTATTCATGGATGACTTCTCTATTTGAGGGAAAAGCTTTGAAGGATGTCTTTCGGACCTAGAAATGGTACTTGAGAGATGCATTAAGGTAATTCTTGTATTAAATTGGGAAAAAGGCCATTTCATGGTCCGACAAGGAATTGTACTTAGGCATGTCATATTCGATCGAGGGATTGAGGTGGATAAAGAAAAAATAAAAATTATAGATTATCTTCAACCTCCAAAAACCGATAGAGAAATTTGTAGTTTCTTAGGAAACACCGGTTTCTATCGGCAATTCATTAAGGATTTCTCTAAGATAACAAAACCACTAACGGGCTTATTAATGAAAGATGTTGAATTCATATTCGACGAAAAATGCTTAAAAGCGTTTGAACATCTGAAAAATGCTCTTATTACCACCCACTTTCAAACTTCACAATCCTTTCCATTCACTTTTCTCTTATCAAAACACCATAACTTTTCTTCCTATTCCTTTTTCCTTCATTCAAAATGCCTCCTAGAGCAATTAGACCAAGAAGAGATATGGACTACATGGGGATTGTATTCGTCGAGGGAATTGATGGAGAGAATGAGGGGAGCAGATACAACAAAGTCTTCAAGAGGGACGTCTTAGCAACTCGGTACCTCGATGATGCTGCTCTTCGTAATTTGGGTTTATCTAACTGTGTCCATTGGATGCTTAATAACTTAGGTATGTCTCACTTTCTTACTTTAACTAGTTCTACATATATTCGACTTACCTACGAGTTCTTATGATATTATCGATACACCACCCCCTATAGGATGATCCCGTACCACCGACACTGCGCATTTTAGGATGTTCAATAGAAGTTACGCTATTAACCAAGACCAACTGGATAATTTACTTTCGTTCCCTCATGGAGATGAGTTTGCATGCCAACACCCTTCAGAGAGTGAATGGGAATCCAATGCTCTCGACTTTTGGCAGTAACTAACGGTAAAAACCACCACCGACTGGAAAGCCTTGAAGTTGCCGTTATTCAAAACCCAACCATTCGGTATTTCCACCGTATTTTAGCCAACACTATTTTTGGTCGAGAGAATACCGAAAACGTAAATTCTAGAGACCTTTTTCTTATTTATTGTTCCTTGTCTTGAACAAAAGTTAACCCGACACCATTCTTACTCACACACTTCTAGTCCACTAGTGTTCAGACTAGGGGTCCTATTTATGTTGGAGGGTTGATTGCATCCATAGTTGTTGCTTTGAAATTAGGCACGGAGTTTTCTACGCTTGAGCCGTTAGAGACTCCGTTTGCCGACCTTGATTATTGTCATAGCATGCGCCTTATTAAGAAAAAACCTGATGGCAAATATTTTATAATGATAAATAACTGAGAGGTTAGGGGACTTACTTTACCTAGCGCCGTACGCATCGACATGCGAATGAGTGCTAATTGGATTTTTGATCTTAACGCCCCCGAGCCCGATCACATGGAGCAAGATGCTCCCCACACTGGCACCCATGCACACACCACACCTGCTTTTCCTGACTATTTTGCATGTACCTCATCCGGATATTAGCCCCGCGAGGATTATGACTACACCGCCATGAGAACAACTCTTGATGACGTCCTAAGTGAGCTTAAACATCGGAATGATGTCGAGGCGGACCGTGATGACGAGGAGATGAGGGTCACCATTGATTAGATCAGAGAGACTCATCTAGACTTTGTTGAGCGGACCGAGCTCAACATGGCTGACCTCATCGAGAATAAGAATGGAGTGCCTATGGAAGTGGCAGGTATGAGGGAGTACATGCAGGATGTGCTCAATCCTGCATTCGGTAGAGGAGGTTTTGCGCAACATAGAGGCCACAACCGACATCACTCATCCCCTTATAAGGTTTCACTAATCCTTTCTTTGCCTTGCACTGAAACGTTGAGAATAATGTTTGGTTCAAGTATGGGGAGGAGCTTTACCACATTGAGGAAAATTTTGTTCTGATTCAATGGCATGACACACCTTTAGTATAGTCTGTTTCTCATTTTTAGGCTTTGTTAGATAGACTTTGGAAAATGTCGATAATATCGGTACCATCCTAACACCCTAAATACCTTAAGTATGTGACATTGATTTGAATAACCATTATTCCAAGACATTAATTATAAGTTTCTTTAAGTAACCCCTTGAGTAGTTTATACTAGCAGTCAACACCATCCTAAAACACACATGAGTAAGGAAGTCGATGCAAATCAGTGTATGATCTCAAGCAAAAATAAAAAAAATAAACATATGATGAATAAAATTTGACATAAGATTTGTCCCTTCTAAGTTACGTGATCCTCACCCGATCCTTTAGCCCAATGGTACGAACTCTTAAAAAATTTAGTTGATACTTAAGCAATATTTGCTAAGTAAGTGCGATAAAGTTGAAAATGAGATGATAGTCACTAACAGGTTCACCAGCCTCGGATGTGTATCAATAACGGGCTTAATGTGATTGTGCTTGAATAAAAAAGAGGTTGAAAAAGGACAAAGAATGTAGGTCGAGTTATAATGGCATGATTCAAATTGTTTTTTCATAGGGGGAGTTTTTGTCCGTGAAATGCGGATGTGTGTCACTATGATATCCTTGTTATTGGTATCTAGTACCTATTTATCTAGAATTAGCCTAGAAGTCTCGTACTATTTAGAGTGTCGTCGTGCCTATGTTTTAGACATTGTACTTAACTGTTTATCACGTGCGTTGGGTGATTGTCAAAGGACAAGCAATGGTCTAAGTGTGGGGGAATTTGATAACGAGAAATCATATCGTGTTTTTAGGCTCATTTCACATGTCATTCGTCTATGTTTTTATACTTTTTATCGCCTTTTACATCCATTTTATTTGTTTTGCAATTGCTAGCCGATATCATTGGAGATTTGGAAGCGTCCCAAAAAAGGAGGGAAAATAGGAGCAAAAGAGCTGGTTTTGACCATTCTGAGTAGATGACGTTCCCCACCTGCTAGATGGCATTCGCCATCCCCATTGCCTGCCATGTCATTTAAATATGGAAGGAATGACATTCGCCATTCCCCTAATGGCGTTCCCCATTATCAAGCAGTAACAGAACTGCACTAGTGGGCAGTTCAGGACCATTTTTTTCTACCTATTTTCCCTCCATTCTCCTTGCACGATCAAAGGAAGTTATGAGGATGCAAAACCTCTTTAAATAGGACTATGGGAGGTTTTTCAAAGCATCCAAGTTGTGCAGAAGCTCTACCGAATCAGATTTTAGTATTAAGCATAAATTTACCTGTAAAAGGGACAATAACTCACATTGAGGGATTGTCACACTTGTTATTCTTTATTTTTCATTGTACTCTTGGATCAAGAACAAGTCTGCCGACATTCTCAATTCAATTAAAGTTCATGTTTTCTTTGATTTCAGGTTTTCTTTTTACCGCTTTTGATATTTGTATATTTTATTGTTTTTATTACTTGCATGTCATGTTTTCTTAGTTGTGAATGCTTTAATTATGTTGCTTTCTAATAACATCATGCCTTGCAAATTATTCTTAGTATGGCGGATGAGGACCTTCGTTATCGACAGGACTCGGTAGAAATAATAGGCACGAATATATGACTTATCTATGTTATGGATTTTTTACAAATGTATGTTTTACTATTTTGGCACGAGATTGTGAGAAATATCAAGGTTCAGCCGGATAGCGCGAGAGTGTGAGGAAGGATCGGAATAGTGAAAATGAGGCAACGATCCTAAAAACAGCGATATCGCTATTTACTTTCAAAATACACTTTCTAGTTACAACGGGAGAGCGAGAGAAAAATCATGTGGTTAGGAGGTGTGATCTTTGTCAATAGCGCGAGAGTGTGAGACGGGACCTTTAAGTCAATATTTTCTACATAACGCAATAGAATATTATTTAGTGCCCAAATTCCACCTAAGCCCCTAGGAACACGGAATCCATATTTCAGACTCATTTTTTATCATAACTTTTAAACTGTTAGAAATTAGTATTTTCATTTTCGCTCATAACCTTATAACCTTTAGCCTTAGCTTTGCACTGCAACAATAGATAACATTAGCTTGGCCATTAGTCTTTGTGAGTTTGATAATCTGTTAAAACTACACAGTCATCATCCGACAGACACACCCGTCGCGATCAAGTATTATCTGGGCACATAATCAGATCAGCCTCCTTCAACTTATCGGGAAATTCTTGAAGGGCATAGTTAGTCATCACCGCCATGTTGGCGTATTTGTCCCTCCACTCATTGTAAAGGGTTTAGAGATTATGGATGATTTCATCCCTTTGAGCAATGGCAGCTTCGGCTCCATGGAAACGCTCCTCCAAATGTCTACAGTTGTTCTGCAACTCCATCTATGCTTGGTCGTAGATCCACCTCTTCAGGTTCTTTATTTGCTCGCAAGCTTGTCCAAGTTTGAACTGATCGTACAAGAAGCTCCAGTGAATCTTCTCTCTCTCTAGATGTTCCTTAGCTATGAGGTCCTTACACTCCTTGAGAGTGGTCCTAAGCTCGAGGATTTCAGCTTTAATATCCTCCCTCGCTTATTTCTTCATAGTGTTAGACCTCTCACGGTCTTCTCAATGTCCTTGATAGTTCGGAACGCTTGATCCAACTTGTCATTGCGGAAGTCTATCTCAAAATTAGATCCTTGTATAGCTCCACCAACCCAAACTCTTTGGCCTTCAGCTATTCAGAGCCTATTCTTGCTATCCTTGATCTTTTCACAAACTTGCTTACCTTTATCTTCCCGACATGGTTACGGTCCTTGGCACGGTTGAGTTGGACTCGTAATTAAGTGTTCTTCAACTCAAGCTCTTTGATTTGGTTGGTAAGCTTATCTATGTCCTCTTGTAGGATAGGCTCAAGCATGGGCATCAACGGGAATGCAGAAGGGTCAAACATAAATGTCATATTAACAACCATATCCCTCTCTTTTACCCACACAAAGTAGGGTTCCTTGGATAGGATGTTCTTCTTACCCATTTCTTGGTCAATACAGACTATGTTTATCCAAGATTTTTGCACTCTCTTCACATATGAATCGAGTGGATCCACGGTATGGACGATGAAAGGAATGAAGTATCTTTCCTCGGGAGGACTCAACATGGTGTACCCCAATTGTCTTTTGAGTAAAGCGGGGTTGTAGTTGATACAACCTTGAGTCCCTATTAAGTGTATGTTTGGGAACCCTCCACATCTTGCAATGACTTCTTTTGTATCCCATTCTCTCTTGTACCACAGGATTGAACTGGCATAGAGAGATACGAACCTTTGAGGCCATGTCAAATTGTTTTAACAAAAATATCCATGTTGAGGCATGTGGGCCCTCATCCACATGTGCAATAGAGGATCACAACAGAGGAAAGTACCTCCTTTCTTCTCATGCTTTGTATGGAAGGTATGATAGAAGTCGACAAGTAGAAAAGGCACCAGATTCTTTGTTAGAAAGACTTCAACTGTGTCAAGTGATCCACAAACTTGTCCACATTTGGGAATAGAACAATTCCATGAATTAAAAGTGCTAAGGTTGCACTACAGAAGTCAGGTCTTTCTTCCTTTAACATCTCCCAAGCATGGGCTTCGAGGAACTTTTGGGTTAAACCCTCGACAGATCCTTTAATGGCCCAATTGGCCACTAGTTTGTTGGCATTGGTACCTAAGGCGAGTGATAGTTCGGTCAATCAGAAGCCTTCTTCCAATTTGGAAAAGGGGTTGTATTCTTTGATGGATCGGTGGAGGATTCTCTCGAGGTCTTCCAAGGTTTGAGAGATTTGGAATTCAGGGAAACTGAAGCATCTCAAAGGAATGTCGTAGTATTGGGCCACTGTAGTGATATCACCATAATCAACTTTCTCAGTTAGAAGATCTATGATGTTCCCAAAATTGGCTCTAAACTTATTGTACTTGAGGGTTGTTACCTTTGAGTTGAGGACCTTCAATGAGCTGATGTCGGGACTCTTGAATCGGAAGGTAGAAGTGCTTTTCCTTGTTGAAGAATCAATGATTGTGTTGGTAAAAGGCCTTATAATTTTTCCTTTGAACAAATGAAAATCTTAAGAGCTTTGCTTTATTAATTTGATGATGAATGTATGTATGTATGTATGTATGAATGAATGATTGGTTTTTATTTATTTCCACAGAACTTAGGCATGGGTTCAAAGTTTTGGACCATGGCGACGAAGCATAAGATTTAATAATGATTTCTTCGAAAACCAAGGTTCTCGCTTTATATGTGTAAGACCCCAATTTTGTCCCTAAGATCCCTCATATCATCATATCATATCATTGCATTGGCTCAAGGATCATTGTGCACCTTGTTTCCTTCCCTATGGGTGGGATCTTCTTGAGAGTGACTCTTGATCACCAAGTATTCCTTGCATTTATATGTCATTGCTTTTCTTTTAATCACTAACCAAAGTACAAAAATATGTCATTTAACCCTTTGACTTGCAGAGGAAGCATTAACAGGTCAAACACATCAAAGGCATCCATTGAGCCATAGATGGTGGCCATTCTTGAGATTTGGACCCCACAATCAGTCACAAGAGTTCATATGAGTTATGATGACATTTTGAAGTAAAATCCCTAGTGGTAGAGGCTTGAATCTCATCAGAACATTTTCGAATCATCTGAAGACCTAGAAAGTCAACTGCAAAGTCAACTGTGGATTTGGAGGTGGGAAGTGATTAGAAATACTTCATTCATGTTCAAACAAGTCTCATTTGACATTTCAAACACCCACATTAAAGAATTTGAGGCCTAGTCAAAAATTTCCCAAAATAGAAAGTGACCCATAATTTGAACTTTCCAAAAAAGGAAGGGTTTTGGACCAAATTCAACTCAATCTTACATCATCAAAAATGCTTCAAATGAAATTTTGTTGAACATGAAAGTTGTAGGTCTTTCTATCCTATTTCCAAAATGTCCAAGATCATGAGCATATGATGTGTGGTTGATGAGATATGATCCAATCATTGCCAAATATGCATGGGACTTCAAATGGCCATATCTTTTGATTCAAAGCTCCAAAATGAGTGGTTCTTTTTGCAATATTCTCCTCTTGACCTCTAATTTCCAAATCATGCATCACATTACATGAATTCTCATCACATGTTCATTTGTTAATCCATACCTTTTTTGGAGGGAAATTGCAAAATTCAAAATTGGTGCATTGTATGGACTTTTTACCATTGCCATTGGATTTAAAAGAGGATTTTAAGTGACTTTGATGAGAGAAAGAGTACTGTTCACGTGTAAATGGTACATGCACCATGCAAATTTTGGATTTTGGGCAAAACACCTTATTATCATTAACCAAACTAATTATGGATTAACAAAGTGATTAAGGCTTCATATAAATACCTAAACCCTAATAGAATTGAGGGAGGTTAATCATTTTTTTCACATTTCAAGATCCAAATTCTCTTTCACTTCAAATTTTTCTCTCATTCATAATTCCATTTTTTTCCAAATAGCATTGCATTTTGACCTCATATTCTTGTTCCATAACTTGGATTTAGTGTAGATCAAGTGCTGTTTTGCTGAATTCGTGCAAGAATAGTGCAGTTCATGTTCATGAAGTTGAAAATGGCATTTCTATTTTGAGCTAGATCCAGCACCATTCAAGCTTCAATCGCTTCATCAAACTTCATTTCAAGCATTGTAGAGTAGATTTGGACCAGTACAAGCTGTGAATCGTGGCATTTCAAAGGTTCTGCACTTCAAGAGGTCATAATCCGAACCATTTAATTTTGAAATCCATGTATATATTGTTGTAGGTCTTGTTCTCCTGGTAATTCTGGTGAAAGAATCATGTGATTTGATGCACTATTGACTGAGTTAGGGTTAATTCAAGTTTCATGCACGAATTTTATCTTGTTCGATTCTCTCTTAATATGTGGAATTATGCTTAGCTTTTGCTTGATCCATGATCTATGTTGCACAAGGATTCAAATGGTATAAATATTGTTGGATTCTGGAATGTTTTTGGATTTTCTGGAAATTTGCATTTGAAGTTCATCTTCATCTTCATGAGGAAGATGAAGATCATCACGTTTTCCAGATTCGCTACGAACTTGCTATGAATTTTCTACGAGCGTTCATGATTTGCTACAAATTCTGGAAATTGAGCCAGGCTTAGGGTTTAAAGCCAAAACGCTGTCGTTTTATTTAAGCGCGCATATTTGAAAATCAACCAGGTTCGATCCTAGCCGAGCGAACTTTTCAAATTGCCATCCATTTTCACATGTTTCCCTCCATTTTGCCATGCTTGTACATTTTTGAACTTCAATTTTTTCCCAAACTTCATAAAATCATAACAAATTGAAAACTCATCCAATTTCATCCCAATTTTTTGCAAAATGCTCCTTATTCTGTCTAGCTTTTTATGATCATCAATTGGAAAGTTGTGCTTGGCTGGATTTTATTTGGTGCTAGGTTATGTGATCATGTATCCATTTTTGACCTTGCCTTGTTCAAACTATCATGAAATGCTTGTTTTTAATCCAATGAACTTGAAATTTTGCATGCTGATTCTCGACACATTGATGGACATTTTGGTTTTGGTTTGACATTTTTCTCATTCACCATTTCTGTTTTATGCTTGTGTTAACATGGTGTGACAATTTGTGTCACACATTTGGTTGTCTAACTTGTGCAATGTGATTTCCATGCCAAATGATTTTTGTTGCTTCTGATTTTTTGTATGTTGATCATGTTAGATGTCTTGAATTGTCATGAATTTTTCCAGATTTATTTGAATCATTTTTGTTTTGATTTGAATTTTTCATTCATGATGATCACATATAAGCTTTGAAATTGCTTTGAACTTCTTTTGATAATGAAATGCTTTTGATGATTGATTTTGATGTGAGCCTTTTTAGGATGTGTCAATATGTGTTTGAAGTTGCAATGTGTTGAATTTCAGCTCCTGCTTTGAGTTCTTTCTCCATCTTTAACCCTAGGCTTTGACTTCAGGTTGAAGCATCCAAGTTCCATAGTTGATGATGCTTCATCATATGAATATTGATATTTGCTTTTGATTACTAACATTGTGTGTTTTGTAGGTTGATGCTAACTCATTTGAGTTTTGCCTTATGGCTTACACATTTTGTACATTAGAATTGTCTATTGCTTATTGACTGTTGTCTGTTTGTCTGAGTATTGTACTGATTTGTTTAGTGTTTCCACAGGTACCTAAGTTGCTTTAAGTTCATTTGAACTTTGCTTTGCTTGGTTGCTTAACCACTTAGATATAATTTCTAATCCTCATGTAGTCTGGAAGACCTGCCAGGTTACTTTGGCAGGCACCTGTCTGAAGCCCTCCTTAAGAGGCAATGCTTGTGATTGTTTAATTTTGTGCCAAGCAGGTAAAGTCCTCTTAAGAGGCAATTGGAAGATAAAAGAGATGTGTGATCCATCTCCTGCTACTCAGTGTGTCATTCACCTTGCTCACACCATGTGTTGATGCATTGTGAATAAGAACCCAAGATCTTATAGAGTCAATCTTTTGTGGAGAAGAGTTCCTACTTTCTGAACTCCCACACTTTCCATTGATCAAAGCTCTCCCTGACCAAGGATAAGAGCTATGAGGCATAACCCTCATCTCCATTTCATCTACTTCACACTAACTCTCAATGTTAGGGTTAAGAGCTCAAAATGCCCCATTCCAGTTGGCTGTAAAGCCTAACCTTGCTTGAGCCTAATTGATTGTGTATAGTGTGTGCTAATTGGTTGTTTGTTTACTTGTTTGTCCATATGTGCATAATTGTTTGAGTGTGCCTTTGTGCATTATTTTCATCTTTGAGTATTAATTGTATATCATTTCATGGTCATTGTTCATATCTTTGTGACACTTTGTTTGTCCATTGATGAGTCAATTATAAGTCCATTTATTGGCAGTTGTTTCCTATGATCTGGGAGGAGTTGGGACTAAGACCATTGATTGGCATCCCATTTCCTTGGAGTCGAGTGTAAGACCATTTATTGGCAACTTGTTTCCTCTTGCTTATTGCATTTGTTATTTCTTTCTTGTGAGGAGTCAATTGTAAGTCCAGTTATTGGCATTTATTTCCTATGATCATTCCTTGGAGATTGGTGTAAGTCCATTGATTGGCATCTGATATCCCTCTTTGTTTTGTGAGTCTGGTATAAGTCCATTGATTGGCATCTAGTTTCCAGTTATGTTGCTTATTTGCCTTGCCTGTTGCCTTTTCCAAAGGAATCACTTGGATCATCAACATATGATCTCAAGAGGTGAACATCTAAGAAGTTTTGCATCCTTTAAACTATTGTGCAAACATATTCATCTGTTTTTTCAAACTAGAAACCTAGGCCTTAAGCCTCTGATTTTCAAACTTCATTTTCATAATAATTCTTCTGAATTGAATTCTAATCATACTTTGACTTCATTTTGTGAATAATCCTAATTGGTTAACTTCACTCATTCAATTGTTTTGTGGCTCAAGTCCACTTCTTGGTAAGTTTTCATACATTAGCCGTAGATCTCAATTATCTTAGTGGTTGATGTGAATCTCACCTTTTGTCCTTAGTGATTCAATTGTCAGACTTCCTTGCTTATTATAGGGCATGGTCCTTCACTAGCAAGTTGAAGCTTTTCTCACATGGTGGACTTGTAGTTGTATAGGTTGAGTTTTCTCCCATGGATAATGAAAGACCTTAGGGCTTTTGTTTAAAATCAATCCACTCATATCTTGGAAATCTTTTAGCCGAACTACGGCGTTTTGATCCTTACCTTCCATGGAAAGGTACGTAGGCAACGGGTTCATCCGTTCAAACACAAAAATAATAACTTGTACATTCTTTTCTCATCCCTTCAATCAATGTTTGCACAATAAATACTTCATAAACAAATAACATTTCATACAACAAGTTGTGAAAAGGGATCCCTAGGAGTACCTAGGACGTTTTGGGTGCCTAACACCTTCCCATTGCGTAATTAACCCCTTACCCAGATCTCTGACCTTTTCATTAGTTTTCTATGTGTAAAACTTCTTAGGCTTTTGTTCACTTTTTAGCCGTTCCTTTGGATAAATAAAAGTGTGGTGGCGACTCTATCTTTGTATGCTTTGCTTTTGATTTAATCAATAAATCATAAAGTGACAAATACATCGCTACAGAAAAGTGGCGACTCTGCTGGTGAACACAAGTCCTTGGTGGTTTTGCCTACTTTTCACCCTTGTTGTATGATATTTGTTTATTTGTTATATGACATATTTTTGTACAATTTGGGATTACTATACTGGTTGTAATGCTTGAATTGCTTGATATACAATTGCTTGTTTGCTTGGTGATCTCTGTGAGATGAGTTCTATACCCGAACTCGAGTGCACCTTATGATAGGAGAATGGCATAGTCTCGTCGACTTGTGTGGAGTATTCCTTAGCAAGTTGACTTGCGAGTCCATTCACTTGGTGGAGGTCATGTTGGATTAATAATGTCACACAAGTTATTTGTGGTTAGGCATTATTCTTTCAATATGTGCCGTAGAAGCCAAGGACCTTAGTTTACCAAGCCCATCTTGGCCTACTTTTAGGACGTAGTGCGGAGGTCGTTCAGAGGTAAGATCTGATGTGATTGTTACGCGATACTACACTCATAAGAGTCTCTCTTGAGAATATTTTTGGAATACGAGTATTCGTTCCTCCGATAATATTCGAAAGATGGGATGACGACTATGGGAACCTTTGGTAGAACATGTTCGACAAGTTTAAACTCTAGTACACTCCCTTTGGGTGGTTCTTAACCGAGACTCCATGCTCGTGACTCTCAACAAACCCGTGATTCATGGTGGAGTCGCTTAGACACCCTTAATATCAATGGAACTTGGGTGTTGATAAGGTGTAAACCATAATCCACCAAAATGGATGATTGATATTAAGGATGATTGAGCCGGTTCATGTATCGTTAATATCAATGGAACTTGGGTGTTGATAAGGTGTAAACCATAATCCACCAAAATGGATGATTGATATTAAGGATACTATGAGCTTTCCCATGACCTTTGTCTGGTTTGATTTGCTTGATCCTTGAGTGTGATTGTTATATTCATGCATTCATGCACTCATCTGCATTCATGTCATCAGAAAATCAGAAAATTTTCAAAGAACTTAAAGGGTTTATTTGCAAAATTTTCAGATATGGAAAGACCAAAAAGGCATACAAAGAAGTACAACTTTCGCCAACCCGATCTGAAAGAGTTAAGGAATCTGACATCTTATGTATTAGATCCCTTGGGTTTTAAAGCTCGCTATGGGAAGCTTCTGCCTCTGTTGACTACTCAGGTGGATGAAGGGTTGATGAGTACTTTGGTGCAGTTCTATGATCCTCTGTATCACGTCTTCTCTTTTCCGGACTTTCAGTTGTTGCCTACGCTCGAGGAGTATGCTCATCTTGTGGGTATTCCTATTCTGGATCAGGTGCCGTTCAGTGGCTCGGAGAGTATTCCGACTTCTCGAGAGATTGCAGACTTGTTGCACATAAATGAATCCCTTATTGAAGCGCATATGACCACCAAAGGTGGAATTCAGGGTCTTCCTTCTGATTTCCTCGTTGCTCAAGCTACCGTTTATGGGAAGGCCATGAGTGAGGATGCCTTTGAGCCCATATTCGTACTGCTCATCTATGGTTTGGTATTGTTCCCCAACATCGACAAATTTGTGGATGTGAACGCCATTAGGATCTTTTCAATTCTTAATCCCGTTCCTACTCTGTTGGGTGATACCTATTTCTCTTTGCACCTGAGGAATGCAAAGGGTGGAGGAGCTATTGTGTGCTGTTTGCCTCTGTTGTATAAATGGTTTATTTCTCACTTACTGCAGACGGTTGCTTTCAAGGAGAACAAGGGATGTCTACGGTGGTCTACGAGACTTATGTCTCTCACTAATGACGATATCTCTTGGTATGATCGCGTGTATGATACAGTTCAGATCATTGATTATTGTGGTGAATTCCCTAATGTGCCTCTTCTTGGTACATGTGATGGGATCAACTACAACCCTATCCTAGCACGTCGTCAGCTTGGGTTCCCCCTAAAGGATAAACCTCATAACATTCTGTTAGAAGGTGTGTTCTTTCAGGAGGGTAAAGATCCCCAAGGCCTGAAAGTCAGGATGGTCCGCGCTTGGCGCAAGATTCACAAGAAGGGTAGAAGTGAGTTGGGTCCAAAGAACTGCATAGCTTTGGAGCCGTATACTTCTTGGGTCAGACAGAGAGCTTCTGAGTATCTTATGCCTTATGATTATCCGAGACCTACACCTTTGGTTATGGCTGGGCCTTCAACCCTCCCTAACCAAGGTGTACAGGAGTTGAGAGACGAAGACCTTTCACGTGCCTGGATCCGTGAAAGAGAAGAGTTTCTTCAACAGCTTAAGGAGAAGGACGCTCTGATCGAGTTCCTTGAGCATCAGGTGATAGACGATCCAAATGATACCTGGACTTCTCTGCTTCCTCAATCTTCCAAATTCTGGAAGAGGAAGTATGATCGACTTGCTAAGGAGAAAGCGGATATGGAAGCAGCATATGAGAGAGAGATCAAGAGGCTTTGTGCATCTCGTCTTCCAGCATCTCGAGCTTCTAAGGATCCATAGGATGTTCATTTTCCTTTTCCCTTGTAATGATTAACAATGCTGTACTTCTTTGTCTCGAATGTATTTGATGAGATATTTTTCCATATGCGATTAAATGTTTAATATTTCAAAATTTGCAAATAGAACCCTAAAAGTTCCTTGAAATAAAAACAAAGCATATGCACGAGCATTGCATGCATCATTTTGCATAAGCAGGTGTTGTTCTGGTCTTCTTGTCTGTGGCCTAACTTTGTGCTCTTCATTTATTTTGAAGACAAGCTGACTCATCGGTACTACACCTAAGCTAATTCTACAAGAGTGATGGATCAACTTGAACAAGAGAACCGAGAGCTGAAGGAAGAAGTTGCCAGACTGAGTGCCCTGATGGAGCAGTTTCTAGCTGCTCAGAATCAACCGTCTCCACCGCCTGTAACTCCACCCCAAAGGACTGTTATATCAGAGATTGTCTCCTCGACAGTGCCAGCTGCCAGTGCTCATTTCATGCCAGCCATGCCAGCCGGGTTTCCATGGGGTATGCCTCCTGGTTTTATGCCTGATATTCCAGCTCCTACCTTTGCTTCCATGCCGGCATCTAGCCCGGTCCTTGCAATGCCTCCTCCTATCGTGCATACCACTCCTAGGGTAGACGACACCATCTATCATTCTGAGCCGTCTGAGGGCCCAGATGTTAATGAAAAGATGGATGCTATGAACGACCAATTCTTGGAACTCCGCAAGGAATTGAAGACCCTTCGAGGGAAAGATTTGCTCGGCAAATCTGCTGCTGAATTGTGTTTGGTTCCCGGTGTTAAGATACCCGTCAAATTCAAAGTCCCTGACTTTGAGAAGTATAAGGGGAACACCTGCCCGCTCAGTCACCTGGTTATGTATGCCAGGAAAATGTCTACTCAGACAGATAATGATCAGCTGCTGATTTATTATTTTCAGGATAGTTTGTCTGGTGCAGCTCTTCGGTGGTATGTGAGCTTAGAAGGCGCAAACATCCGTTCCTTCAACGATCTTGGCGAAGCCTTCGTCAAGCAATACAAATATAATGTAGATATGGCTCCCGATAGTGATCAACTCAGAGCCATGTCCCAGAAGGACAAAGAGACATTCAAGGAATACGCCCAGAGGTGGCGAGAGCTGGCAGCTCAGATTACTCCTCCGCTAGAAGAGAAGGAGATGACTAAGATCTTTTTGAAGACCCTTAGTTCGTTTTATTATGAGCGGATGGTCGCTAGTGCTCCCTCTGATTTCACCGAGATGGTGAACATGGGGATGGGATTGGAGGAAGGAGTCCGTGAAGGACGTTTATCCAAGGATGAAGGCTCTTCAAGCAAGCGGTATGGGGCGTTTGCTAAGAAGAAAGATGGGGAGGCACATGCTGTGCAATCCCATGCTAAACAAAGAAGACCCTCTGCCAAGAGGAAGCCTGTGCGTCATGCCAGCAACCAACATCAGGTGGCTCATATAGCACCTGTCTTCCGTGAAAATCAACATCATAATCAGCAACAACCTCAGCAATATCAACAACAACATCGTCCGCAGCAACAGGCTTACCAGCCTCGTAACAACAGTAATCAAGCTAATTTGAATTATGAGAGGAAGAAGATCACTTTCGATCTAATCCCTATGTCATACGTTGAGCTATATCCCTCTTTAATAGAGCGAAAACTGATTACTCCTAGAGAGCCTCCGGCTGTGCCTGCTAACCCACAGTGGTGGTACAAGCCTGACCAACATTGTGTTTATCACTCCGGTGCTCCGGGTCACAATGTGGAAAACTGTTATCCATTGAAGACTAAGGTGCAAGACCTTATGCGATGCGACATTCTGAGCTTTGAGGACTCAGACCCCAATGTTACGAAGAACCCATTGCCCGAGCATGGGAAGTCGGTTAACATGGTCCAGGGTTGCCCTGGCAAATACAAAGTCAAATATGTAAGCTATATTCGACAGTCATTGGTTGAGTTGCATCGTCTGCTGTATAATTACAGTCATATGGAACATGACCATGACAAATGTCGTATCTGCTCAGTCAATCGTCTGGGTTGTCGCCAAGTGCGCAGAGAGCTGCAAGAGCTATTGGATGATGGTACCATTGAGATTCTTCAGAATAGAAATGTCGATGAAGACGAACCAGAGGTGAATGTGATTTCTCCTGTGTTCAAGATTCCTGAGCCTGTTGTCATTCATTATGATGGTAGCAAGCAGAAGGTCTCTCCTTCTTTGGTGATCAAGCCCGCAGGCCCTGTGCCTTATTCTTCCGAGAAAGCGATTCCCTTTCGTTATAGTGTTGTTGCTGTGGAAGATGGGAAAGAAGTGCCTTTGCCTTCATCCTCCGTTGTTAATATTGTTGATGTAAGCGAATTGACCCGTAGTGGTCGTGTGTTTTCAGCGCCGAAGCCTCAGGCTAAGGCTGATTCTGATGTGCGTCCGGTGGGGAATACTGATAATCCTCTGAACCCGACACTTGATGTTGCTAAACCCTCCTTTGTACAAAAGACTCCTACTTCTTTTGTTGGCCTGAGTGGCATTGAGAATGAAGACTATGATGAGATGTTGAGGCTCATCAAGAAGAGTGAGTACAATGTTGTAGACCAGCTTCTACAAACGCCGTCCAAAATCTCCGTGTTATCGTTGCTTCTGAATTTAGAATCTCATAGGGAGGCTCTGCAGAAAGTTTTGGATCTGGCTTATGTTGATCACGACGTCACTATTGAACAGTTTGATAGTATTATTGCAAACATCACTGCTTGCAACACTTTGAGTTTCTGTGACGCTGATCTCCCTGAGGAGGGAAGAGACCACAACATGGCTTTACATATATCCATGAATTGCAAGAATGACGCCATGTCCAACGTGCTGGTGGACACTGGGTCATCTTTGAATGTATTGCCGAAGACCACTCTTTCGAGATTGTCATATCAAGGGCCTCCCATGAGGCAGAGTGGTGTTGTTGTGAAGGCTTTCGATGGGTCACGTAATACTGTGATTGGGGAAGTTGATCTCCCAATCAAGATTGGACCAAGTGATTTCCAAGTTACCTTTCAGGTTATGGATATCCACCCATCTTATAGCTGTCTCCTTGGTAGACCATGGATTCACGAGGCTGGCGCCGTGACATCCACCCTACACCAGAAGCTGAAATTCGTCAAAAATAAGAAACTGGTCGTGGTAGGGGGAGAAAAGGCTCTCCTGGTTAGCCACTTATCTTCTTTCTCATATATTGATGTTGAGGATGAAGTTGGAATGCCTTTCCAAGCTTTATCTATTGCTGAGCCGATTGAGAAGAAGTCTCCTTCATTTGCTTCCTATCGTGATATAAAACTGGCCATTGAATGTGGTGCAGTTGCTGGTTTAGGGAAGATGATTGAGCTTGAAGATAATAAATCCCGGGCTGGCATTGGCTATTCTTCAGGGGTCTTCAACGAGAAAGGGTTGTTCAAGAGTGGAGGTTTCATCCACGCCGATCAAGCTGAAGAAACGGCTGCTATTCTGGAAGAGGATGCAGAGGATTTGAGCAACTTTGTCATCCCTGGCGGGATCTGCCACAATTGGGTCGCTGTGGATGTTCCTGCGGTCATTCATAAGTCAACGTAATTTGTTCACTTTGTTCAAAAACCCTTCTCCCATGCTAAAAGGAGAAGTGATGACATTGTTGGCATCATATATACAATGATATTTCATTCAATTCATGCATTGTTAAACATTTGTTTTTCCATTTGTTTTCACTTTTTGCTTTTGCATGAAATCGGTGATCACAAAAAACCCTAAAAATAAGAATAAAAGCAATCTTTTCATCTGCATAATGATTTGCTTGTTTAAAATTCTAAAGCTTTTATTATCCAAAATCATTATGCAGGTTGATTCTAAAACCCATTGAACATAATGATCCAACGCCATCTCCCAATTTTGAATTCCCTGTATTCGAGGCAGAGGAAGATGATATTGAAGGGATCCCTGATGAGATTTCCCGTATCCTTGAGCACGAGAAGAAGATCATTCAGCCGCACCTTGAGAATCTAGAAACAGTCAACTTGGGGTCTGAAGATTGTGTTCGATTGGTGAAGATTGGGGCACTCCTTGAAGAGTCTGTCAAGAAGGGGTTGATCAGTTTGCTACGAGAATATTCCGATATATTTGCTTGGTCGTATGAAGACATGCCGGGTCTAGATACAGATATTGTGCAACATTTCCTGCCTTTGAAGCCTGAGTGCGTGCCTGTGAAGCAGAAGCTCAGAAGAACTCATCCAGATATGGCAGTGAAGATCAAAGAGGAAGTTCAGAATCAAATTGATGCGGGGTTTCTGGTGACTTCCACGTATCCTCAATGGGTGGCCAACATTGTGCCTGTGCCCAAGAAAGACGAAAAAGTCTGTATGTGTGTTGATTACAGAGATTTGAATAAGGCTAGTCCAAAAGATGATTTTCCTTTACCACATATTGATATGTTGGTAGACAATACAACTAAATTCAAAGTCTTCTCGTTTATGGACGGATTTTCCGGTTATAATCAAATCAAAATGGCACCCGAGGATATGGAGAAGACAACATTCATCACACCTTGGGGAACATTCAAGCTCCTCCGGAAAGATCAATCTCATGATTGGACCGAGGATTGCCAAAAAGCTTTCGACAGTATCAAAGAGTATCTGTCTGAACCTCCGATCTTGTCCCCGCCTGTAGAAGGAAGACCTCTGATCATGTATCTGACTGTTCTTGAAGACTCGATGGGTTGTGTACTCGGTCAACAAGACGAATCAGGGAAGAAAGAATCTGCTATCTACTACCTGAGTAAGAAGTTCACTGATTGTGAGTCTCGATACTCTATGCTTGAGAAGACGTGTTATGCTTTGGCTTGGGCTGCTAAGGGTTTACGCCAGTACATGATAAATCATACAACTTGGTTGATATCCAGAATGGATCCAATCAAGTATATCTTCGAGAAGCCTGCTTTAACTGGGAGGATTTCCCGTTGGCAGATGTTGTTATCTGAGTATGATATCGAGTATCGAGCTCAAAAAGCTATCAAAGATAGTATCTTGGCCGACCACTTGGCACATCAGCCGATTGAAGATCATCAGTCTGTTCAGTACGACTTTCCAGACGAGGAGATTCTGTATTTGAAAATGAAAGATTGTGATGAGCCTACACTTGACGAAGGTCCAGAACCTGGTTCTAGATGGACGATGGTGTTTGATGGCGCTGTTGTCGCATTACACGATAAAACCGGCGGGAAAACGAAACAATAGAGCCGTCACCGTGCGTTATTTATCCCAAAGGAGGGAAAGGAAACACTCGAAGTAAACCTGGAAAAGACATGGTCTCGCGACCAGAGAGAGATGGGATCGGGAGTCGGTTATGCAAAGGGAAGGTATTAGCACCCCTACGCATCCGTCGTACTCGACGGGATCCACGCTCAGAAAGAATAAAAGAAAGGTTGCTAGAAACTGCTCACAAACTTCACGCACACTGGAAGGAAACACAGATGAAAGACGGAAGAGGTGGACTCGGCAGGATATCGCATCATGGGCCTACGTAGTATGTCAGACACGGACATCAGAGTCGACGTAGTTCGGGGACAGGGGAAACGTGCTCGCTAGGATGTCGCATCCTATGCATACGTATCTTCTCTAACCAGAGAAAGAATCAGAGCACTCGTAGCTCGGCTAACGCAGGCCAAACAAAACCACATAAGAAACCGACTGCCAATCGCTGGACTTACGTCAGACTCCACACAAACAGGAAAACATGGAAACCGAATGCCAATCGCTGGACTTACATCAGACTCAAAACCAACAAACACACAATGGAAACCAACTGCCAATCGCTGGACTTACGTCAGACTCCAACAAGCAAACAAGACACAGGAAACCAACTGCCAATCGCTGGACTTACGTCAGACTCCAAACACACACAAAGGGGTTAAAAAGGAAAAGGGTGCCCGGAGAGATCAGCTGATCTCCTGCCTACGTACCTCATCAGGTATGAGGATCAGGGCGACG
The DNA here is from genome assembly GCF_024323335.1 of Lathyrus oleraceus. NCBI lineage: Eukaryota > Viridiplantae > Streptophyta > Magnoliopsida > Fabales > Fabaceae > Lathyrus > Lathyrus oleraceus. The sequence goes on along the minus strand of NC_066585.1, from coordinate 431,076,307 downwards.
TAGTTCCCCTACGCAGGGAAAAAGGACTAGCCTAACCAGATACAAAGGGAGACACAAACTACTAGGGAGACTACGACTCGAGCCTAGAAGTTATCATGCATACCATCCCTATGTTAAGGTTTCTATCTAACTTGCACAGGGAGCAAGTTATCCTAAACAGCACAGACAGATAAAAGCACAAAAGCAAGCACACACACTATATACAAACAGATGGGCTCAAACAAGGTTAGGCTGTGAAACGCAAGCCAACTGGAATCGGGTGTAGTTAGCTCTTAACCCTAACAGTGAGAGTTAGGGTGAAGTAGATGAAATGGGAAGTGAGGGTAAGACCTCACAGCTCTTATCCCTGGCCTGGGAGAGCTTCAGACAAATGAAAGGGTGGGAGTTCAGAATGTTGGAACTCTTCTCCACATATGACTGACACAACAAAGATCTTGGGTTAATATCTACAATGCATCAACACAAGGTGTGTGAGAAAAGTGAATGACACAACTGAATAGCAGGAGATGGATTGCACATCTCTTTTATCTACCAATTGCCTCATAGAGGTCTTTTTCTGCTCGGCACAAAAGTAAACAAACACAAGCATTGCCTCTTAAGGAGGGCTTTAGGCAGGTGCCTGCCCACATAACAGGACAGGTCTTCCAGACTACATGAAGTCAGAGACAAATGGTTAAGCAACCAAGCAAAGCAAAAGCAAGTTCAAAAGAACTCAAAGCAACTTAAGTACCTGAAAAAATCTAAATCAATCAGTATACCAGTCAAACAAACAAACAGACAGTTAATCAGTCAATCACACAATCAGACATATAGTCAAAGCATCAGGCAACAATGTGCAAGGCACAAGCCAATGGGCACATCACAAACAACTTGGCATCAACCTACAAAACAACTCAAAGTTAGTCAATATCAACCACTTAATCAACTCAAGAGAGTGAACCACTTCAATCATAGCAATGTGCTTCTTTATCCTGAAATCCACAACCCAAACAGTGAGTCCAAACCACTAGGTCAAAGCCTAGGGTCAAAAGAGGGTCAAACATTCAAAACAGAACATGAAATTTAACATGGATCAACTTCATTCAATCAAGAACACAATCCAAAAGGTCCCATATCAATATCATTGACCAAAATCATTTCATGAACCAAACATGGCAAGGTATGCAAATTGTGACCACATTGTGACATCAGAATGAGTAAATGCACATTAACTCAAAAATGATTCAAATAATCTCAACAAAATTCATGAGCAAACAAGACATACAACATGATCATCACACAAAAAATTAGAGGCATTGGACAACATTAGGCATGGTAAACATATTGCATAAGTCAAGGCAAACATAACAAGCACATGTGTGACACCAATTGTCACACCAACTTAGCATAAGCCTAAAACAGAAATGGATCATGGTAAAAGCCTCAAACCAAAGCCAAAACAATACTCAACATGTCTAGAAATAGTGTGCAAAATTTCACATTCATAGGATAAAAAACAAGCATTTCACAATCAAATGAAAATCAAGGCAATTCAAAAGCTCACATATGACCTTCAAGAATGAAAAATCTCAATTAAATCAGAAATGGTTCCAAAAATTCCAACAAAAATCATGATCAACTACAACATCCATATCAAGCATCATACAAAAAACCAAGGCAATTGGATATCATTTGGCATGGCAAATTAATCAATCAATATGAACAAGAAAAGGTGTGACACAAATTGTCACACCTACATTCACATGATCATAAAACAGAAATGACAAATGATAAAAATACCAAATCAACACTAAAATGTCAAGAAAAGGGTCTAGTTATAGCATGCAAAATTTCATGAGCATTGGATAAAATCTCAGCATTTCACAAATGTATGATCAAGGCAAGGTACAAAATGGACATGTATTCAAGTCTCTAGCAAAAAAACAATTTCCAGCCATGCACAATTTATGGAAAAATATTCATAAAAGACTAGACAAAAAATGAAACATGATGCAAAAAACCTCATATTTTTTGGAGCATTATTCAATTAGATATGAATTTGTGAAGTTGATGAAAAATAAAAAATGTATGAAGCATGGCATATGAACACATGGAAAAAATAAATGAAGCATATGAAGAAATACTGGCACGGAGGATCGAACAGAGTAACAATTCAAATAGTGGCGCGCTCTGAATGAAACGATGCGTTTCCCTTAACCCTAACACACGTGCATGCATGGCCTTAAGAAATCCGCAGGAAACATGATGAACTGGCAATAAAATTCGCAGGAAAATGTATGCATTCCGCAGGTAACTCCACAGGAAATCTGGAGATGATATGAACATACGATGAAGATCATGAAGGTCTTCATCCAATTTTTCCAGAAAATTTCAAAAGTTCCAGAAATCAAAAACAAGCATGGCATCATGTAGATCTTCCATCACACAACAATAATCAACAATCATTTCATCTAGAAACAACAACACGTGCATGAATCGAAGAGAAGAAGAATCATCATCCAAACTTTCAACAATCGTATCTCACTCAATTATGCATGGAATTCGATGATTTAAAGCTCAGATTAACCAGCATTGCAAGATCTACAACAATAGCAACATGAATTTGAGAAATAAGAGGATCGATTTAGAACCTCTTGAAGAGCAGCTTTGGAATTTCGTGTTATCCAGGCCTTGCAATGCTTAAAAGCTCTTCTAGAACACTTGTATGGATGATTGGAGGAAGAATTGAGGTTCAATTGCTCTTGATTTCACCAGAATTTAATTCCACCATTAATGCTTCCAAGCTTCGAGCATGAGCAAAACTGCACGAATTCTCTTGGTTTTGCCTTCAATCTTGCTCCATGGTGCTTCCAGATGATGAATTGATCAAGAGAAGTGGATTGTGCTTGAAGATTTTCAAAGAAAATTTGAGAGAAAAAGTTTGATAAAAAATCTAGATCTGAAAATTGTGATTGTGTAAGACCCCAATTTTGTCCCTAAGATCCCTCATGGCATCATATCATATCATACCATTGCCTCAAGGATCTTTGTACACCTTTGTTTCCCTCCTTGTGGGTGGGTCATCTTGTGGGTGTGGTTCTTGATCACCAAGCATGTATTGCATTTATGTATCATTGCTTTTCATCTATATATTAACCAAAGGTACAAAAATATTGTCATCTGACCATATTACTTGCAGATGAAGCAAGCTAGGTCAAAACAGTCAAATCAGCCATTGAACAGTGGATGGTGGCCATTCTTGAAGAATTTGGGCACCATGATCATTCATCAAGAGTTCATATGAGTTGTGACATCATTTTGAATCAAGATCTCAAGTGGTAGGGGCTTGGAATTCATCAGAACATGGTTTAGTCAACCAAAACCCTAGCAAAGTCAACTGTGGTCAACTGTGCATTTAATCAGTGATTTGATGGTGGGAATTGGTTTGAGAGGACTCATTCATGTCCATATAAGCCTCATATAACATGTCAAACATCCACAGTGAAGAATTTGAAGTCAGACAAGAAATTGCCAAAAATAGAAAGTTGACCTGTAATTGGAATTTGCCAAAAATGGAAAGTTTTTCTCCTCAAATTTACATCATCATACAAGCTTCAAATGAATTTTTGTCCAACATGAAAGTTGAAGATATTGTTCTCCCATTTCCAAAAAGTCCAAGAACACTCATTTCTCATGTGTGGTTGGCAAGTTATGATCAAATCATTCTCAAACATTTTTGAACTTCAAAGTGAGATAACTTCCAAACCATTTGGCCAAATTGGGTGAGGTTTTTTGCTACAAGTCATATTTGATGTGCTCTATCCAAATCCTTCATCACATTTCACCAAAAATCATCCAATCAAAATGGCCTTTTTCAAGTGCATTGAATTAAAAATGAGGGAGGTGAAAAAGTGACTTTTCAAATTAACCATTGTCCACATATTTTACCAATTGCAAATGATTAAAAATCACTTTTGGAGATGGTTTGGGCCCATTTTCGCACTGTAGCACATGCACATGCAATATTTGAGTGAATTTCACAAATTGTCAAAACACTTCATTAAGCTTATTTCCAATTACCACTTCATTAACCAAACTTAAGCTTCATTAATCAGGATATATATTTCACATTTCAGACAGAAAAAGCCCTAGCCGCTATTCACCAAACCAGATCTAAAAATTCATTTTCTCTCAAAAAAATTCTCATTCTTCATTTTGGAACTTTTCTGAAAAATCCCAAAAGAACTTGTGTTCCTGAGCTTTGGTCCATCATCCACCATTATTTTTGAGCCTTTTGCAAGCAACAATCTACAACTGTAGAGCTGTTTTCGTGGACTGTTGGAAGAAGCACCTCACATGGCAGTTTTCGATTTGAGCAAAACCCAGCATTGTTGAGCTAAAATTCTTCTTCCATTCATCATCTGGAACATCACTAAGCATCTGTTTCAGCTTGTTGTGACCAAAGAACCACTGTTTCATCATTGTTTTTCAAATCTGGTAAGATTTCGAACCTCTTTATTTTCAAAATCATGCTATGCTTTAGAAAGATCTCTCCATGCTGATTGCAATGAAACTTGAATCGTGGAAAATGGTTGATTATTGAGAGAGAAACATTGATTTAAAGTTTGGTTGTCAAATTTTGTTGTGCTCATATCTTTCTTGTTAGCTCGAGTTAGTGAAAATCGAGGTTGGATTATTGATGTACATGGTTTGCTGATTTGAATGGTATATTTGTTTCCAAAATCTAGGAGATTTGTTCATCACGATGATGAACATGTACTGTTGCTCATAAACCCTAGCTGCTGTTTCCAGAATTCGTGTTTTGGCTTTTGTTTTGCATGAGAGTTACTGTTTTATTGCCATGAGCCAATTATCACGTGACACGCCCTTAAGTGAAACGCAGCGTTTCACTTAAGGGGCCAAATAATTACAAGTTTGCCACGGCCGGTTTTATTATTCATTTAAATCATTTTCATTTTCAATATTTATTTCATTTTGATCTTCAATCTTCAAAAATTCATAAGTTCTTCAATATTTGTCCAAATTTGATGGGATTTTTTGTGAAATGCTCCTCATGATGTCTAGTTTATTATGGTGAGTTTTCCAGATTTTTTGCACGTGTGGATTTTAAAATGTGCTAGGGTTTGTTCATGTGTGTCCATTTTGTGTATGCCATGCCAATTTGCTTGTGAAATGATGATACTTAATCCAATGCCTCTGAAATTTTTTGTGCTTAAACTAGACATGTTCATGGTGATTTTGGTGTAGAGTTTGTGAATTTATCATTGCTGGTTGATGACATATGATTTTTTGAATAGGGGTGTGATAATTTGTGTCACACCATGCATGTCCAACTTCATGATTTTCATTACCTTGCTTATTGAACTCAAAATGGTCTGGATTTTTGCATGAGCATACTTATGGATGTTGACAATACATGTGAATTTTTCTGGAATTATTGATGGCATTTCCTATTTGATTGGAATTTTCTCCCCTGTTTGGTCATTTGTTGAGTTTTTGTGATACATGTTTGTATTTGGTTTGTGAAATTCTAATGCTTAATTGGATGGACTTGAAATTTGACATGTGAATTGTAGACATCTTAAAGATTGTCATGGTTTTTGTCCCATTCATTTATCATGTGTTGTCACTGTTTTGTGATTTACTGAAGTTGGTGCATGTTTTGATGCTTTGTATGAGTTTGCTTGAACTTGCTTTGACTTTCTGATTTTCATTGACCTACTTCCCTTGATTCAAATGAGCTGAAATTTGGTATGCTTATCATGTAATGGATGGTGGTTGATTATGAATTATTTGAGGATTTATTGAAATGTTTGTGATTGGATTTGACTTGAATCTTTCTGTTGACTTCTTTGAGGCTCTATATGACATGCCTTGACCTAATTTGTTTGTGAAATGATAATGATGAATGATATGAACATGAAACCACTTGGGTTTGTTTCTTAATTGTTTGAACTTGATTTTGGATATCTTTCACTTGCTGTTTTGGATTTCTTATCTCTTTTTGACCCTAGGCTTGTCCTAGTGGTCTTGTTTCTCATGTTTAAGTTTGCTTTTCAGGTTAAGAAGCAAATGCCTTAAGGAGACTTATGCAAGTTGATTAAGTTTGATTGATTATCATGAACTAACTTGTTTGTTTTGTAGGACGCTTAGCTCATATGCTTTGAGCTTTGTGCATTGCACATTTGACTGATTGTGTTGACTGTTGATCCTTATCTTATATTGGTTTTGAGTTTGAATTGTATACTGATTTTGTTTGACTGGTTTCAGGTACCATTAGTTGCTCAGTTCTTTTAAGAACTTGCTTTGCTTTGCTTGATAGCATTTGCATTGAGGTAGAATCCTTTTTCTTCATGTAGTCTGGAAGACCTGGCCTGTTACTTGGCCAGGCAACTGTCTGAAGTCCTCCCTAAGAGGCGATGTTTGTGCTTGTTTATTTTTGTCCCAAGCAGGAAAAGTCCTCATTTGAGGAAATTGGTAGACAAAAGAGATATGTAGCCTATCTCCTACTATTCTGTGAGTCACTCACCTTGCTCACACCACATGTGTTGATGCATAGTGAGTAAAAGCCCAAGATCTATCGAGTCAATAACTTGTGGAGAGAGTTCCTACTTTCTGAACTCCCACACCTTCTGATATTTAAAGCTCTCCCTGACCAGGGATAAGAGCATGAGGCACACCCCTCATATCCTTTCATCTGCTTCACCTTGGCTCTCAATGTCAAGGTTAAGAGCACCATTAACCCTATTCCAGTTGGCTTCAATGCCTACCCTTTTATATGAGCCTAATTGTTTGGTTATAGAGTGTGCTGAATGACTTTGTTTGATTGATTACTTAGTTCATTTGTACATGTCTGCTTGCATGCTTTGTGCATTTATCATCATTAATTGCTCATTAATGCATGATCATTTCATTTGTCTTTGTGACATATCCTTGTTGTTTGCCCATTGAGGACAATTGTAAGACCATTCATTGGCCATTGTTCCTATGATATGGAAGTGAGTATAAGACCATTTCATTGGCCACTCATCTTCTCTTTGCTTGATGCATTTGTTTGTTGTATGTGAGGATGCAATTGTAAGTCCATGTAATTTGGCATTTGTTTTCCTATGATCATATGTTGGAGGTTAGAGTAAGCCCAGATAGATTGGCATCTGACATCCAAGTGTTTGCTTTGTTGTTGGAGATTGGTATAAGTCCAGATAGATTGGCATCCGGTATCCACTTTTTATTTCTTTGTTGAGGAGATTGGTATAAGTCCATAGAGTGGCCTCTGATATCCAGTTCTGTTTTAGGAGATTGGTATAAGTCCAGTAATTGGCATCCGGTATCCTCTTTTGTTGACTTTCTTCCCTTGCTTTGCTTGTTTGTTATTGCTCATTGCCTATTCCAAAGGACACACTTGAGTCATCTTCTATATGATTTCAAGAGGTGAACCTTCTAGGAAGTTTTACACTCCATCTTCATCCATTCATCCATTTTGTCCTAAACCTTTTCACACATTACTTTCAAAACTTGAGATAAATATTGTGCAAACATCTTCATGCTTTTAAATTAAAAACCTGGACCCCAAGTCCTTGACTTTTTTAAACTCCATTTCATAATACTTCTTTTGAATCAATCTTAATCATACTTTGACCCTCCTTTTGTGAATAATCATAACCAATTAACTTCACCCATTCAATTGTTTTGTGGCTTTGTCCATTCTTGTTAAGTTTTCATACATTAGCCATAGGTTTGATTTATCCTAGTTGGTTGATGTTAATCTCACCTATTTGTCCTTAGTTGATTGAATTGTAAGTCTTCCTTGCTTATTATAGGGTTAACCCCTCACTAGCAAGTTGAAGCTTTTCTCACATGGTGGACTCGTTGTTTGTATAAGGTTGAGTTTTCTCCCGTGGATAACGTAAGATCTTAGGGCTCGTGTTTAAAATTGAATCCACTAATTTTTGGAAATCTTTTAGCCGAACTACGACGTTTTGATCCTTACCTTTGATGGAAGCTACGTAGGCAACGGGTTCATCCATTCGAACACAAAAACAATAAAAATTGTATATTCTTTTCTCATCATCCCAATCATGTTTGCACAATAAATATTTCATAACAAATAACATTCCAGTACAACAAGTGTGAAAAGGGCTCCCTAGGAGTACCTAGGACGTAGTGGGTGCCTAACACCTTCCCATTGCGTAATTTACCCCTTACCCAGACTCTCTGATCTTTTCATTAGTTTTCTACGCGTAAAACTTCTTAGGCTTTTGTTCTCTTTTTAGCCAGTCCTTTGGATAAATAAAAGTGCGGTGGCGACTCGATTCATTGTATGCTTTGCTTATGGTTTAATCAATAAATCATATAGCGACGAATACACCGCTACAGAAAAGTGGCGACTCTGCTGGGGAGTACATCTATCCTTGGTGGTATTGCCTACTTGTCACCCTTGTTGTGTGATATATTGTTATTTGTTATATGACATATTTTTGTACCATTTGGGATAATTGTATTGATTGTAATGTTTGAATTGCTTGATATACAATTGCTGTTTGCTTTGGTGATCCGTGAGATGAGTTCTGTACCCGAACTCGAGTGCACTCTAGAATAGGAGAATGGCATAGTCTTGTTGACTGGTGTGGAGTATTCCTTAGCCAGTTGACTTGCGAGTCCATTCACTTGGTGGAGGTCATGTTGGATTAATAATGTATCACAAGTTATTTGTGGTTAGGCATTATTCTTTCAATCATGTGCCGCAGAAGCCAAGGACCGTAGTTTACCAAACCCGTCTTGGCCTATTTTTAGGAACGTAGTGCGGAGGTCGTTCAGATGTAAGTTCTGATGCGATTGTTACGCGATACTACACTCATAAGAGTTTCTCTTGAGAATATTTTTGGAATACGAGTATTCGTTCCTCCGATAATATTCGAAAGATGGAACGATGATTATGGGAACCTCTGGTAGAACATGTCTGGCAGGTTTAAACCCTAGTACACTCCCTTTGGGTGGTTCTTAACCGAGACTCCATGCTCGTGACTCTCAACAAACCCGTGATTCGTGGTTGAGTCGTTCAGACAACCTTAATATCAATGGAACCTGGGTGTTGATCAGGTATAAAACCTAAATCCCCCAAAACGGATGGTTGATATTAAGGATGTTCGAGCCGGTTCATGTACCGTTAATATCAATGGAACTTGGGTGTCGATAAGGTGAAAACCTAAATCCACCAAAATGGATGATTGATATTAGGGATACAATGAGCTTTCCCATGACCTTTGTTTGGTGTGACTTGTTTGATCATTGAGTGTGATTGTTGCATTCATGCATTCATGCATTCATCTGCATCCATATCATCAGATAAAAAGAAAATTTTGAAGGAACTCAAAGGAGTTTATTTGCAAAAAATTTCAAACATGGAAAAACCGGGAAAAAATTTTCACCTGATATATCTGATGAGATGTTCTCATATACGATCAAAATGTTAAATATTTCAAAGTTTGCAAGTAAAACCCTCGAGTTCCTTTGAAATAAAAAACAAGCATATGCACAAGCACTTCATGCATCATTTGCATAAGCGGGTGTTTTGTTCCGGTCTCCCGTCCTGTGGTCTGACCCTGCGATCTTCATTTATTTTGAGACGCACTTCGCCGGTACTATACCAGAGCCGATTCTGCCAGATTGATGGATCATCCTGAGCAAGAGAATTGTGAACTCTAGGAGGATTTTGCCAGACTTAGTACTGTTGATGGATTTATTCCTGGTTAACCAATCCCGGGCTGGCATTGGCTACTGTTCTGGGGCACTTAAGGAGCAAGGTTTGTTCGCAAGTGGAGGATTCATCCATGGCGATCAACCTGAAGAAGAGGCTGCTGCTATCTTAGAAGAGGATGTAGAGGACCTGAACAATTTCATCATTCCTGGTGGTGTCTGCCACAATTGGGTCGCTGTGGATGTTCCTACGGCCATTCATAAGTCAGCGTGATTTGTTCACTTTGTTCAAAACCCTTCTCCCATGCCAAAAGGAGAAGTGATGACATTGTTGGCAGCATTTTAATGCAACGATGTTTTCATTCAATTAATGCATTGTTAAACATTTGTTTTTCCATTCGTTTTCACTTTTTGCTTTTGCATGAAATCGGTGATCACAAAAAACCCTGAAAAACAATAAAACAACATTTTTCATCTGCATAAATGATTTGCTTGTTTAAATATCAAAAGCTTTTCATTATCCAGAATCATTATGCAGGGATTTCTAAACCCATTGAACATAATGATCCAACGCCATCTCCCAATCTTGAATTCCTTGTATTTGGAGCAGAGGAAGATGATGTTGAAGGGGATTCCTGACGAGATTACCCGCCTTCTTGAGCACCAAAGGAGCTCATTCAGCTGTATCATGAGAATCAGCAAAACAGTTAAACTGGGGCATTACAAATGTAATGTAAAAAAAAATAAAAAAAAATAAAAGAGGGTGAAAAAGATGAAAAAATCAAAAATCAGGAAAAAAATTTCACAAAATTTTCAAAAGAAAAAAGAAAAATTATACCCTCAAGTCCCTAGTTGACTGATGCTGAACGGATTCAGAGTCGTTACGACCAGTTGAATTTGATTGAAGAGAAGCGGTTAACTGCCATGTGTCATGGTCAGTTATATCAGCAAAGAATGAAGAAAGCATTCGACAAGAAGGTCAAGCCTCGTGTGTTCCGAGAAGGTGACCTCGTTCTCAAGAAAATTTTGTCTTTCGCGCCCGATTCCAGGGGCAAGTGGACTCCAAACTACGAGGGTCCATATGTTGTTAAGAGAGCCTTTTCAAGCGGAGCATTGATGCTTACAACAATGGATGGGGAGGATTTCACTCGTCCTGTGAATTCAGATGCAGTCAAGAGATACTTTGCCTAGAGAAAAAAAAAGTATATGCAAATGAAAAAACAGAGTAGCTCGCTAAGTTGAAAACCCGAAAGGGCGGCTTAGGCAAAAATGAGCGTCTCGGTGGAAAACCTGTAAGGGTAATCCAGGCAAAAATTAGAGACTTGAAAAAAATAGAATATTTGCATCCCGCTAGATTGAGTACCTCACTCTGGGGCAATCTAGGCAAAAATTAGGGATTTGGCAAGTAACTGCATCCTGACAAGACTTTCTGTTCCACAACTGTCATTTCGTCAGAGGATTCTCGATTCGTCGTCAAACTGAAGCTTCGAATACATCGAGATTCAAATTGGTAGAGAAAGGATCATTATGTTCAATGTAGCCCTCTTCCAATATATATCACTGATTTCAAATTTGTACAGATCTATGGAGTCTTGCCATTTGCAGGCTACCATTCCATCAAATCAATTTGAGCTTTTTATCCAATTATTTGCACTCTTATTTGTTTCAATTCAACAAATGTTTTGCATGTTTTAATTGATAAAATATCATTGTTTTTAAACAAATCAAATTTTTCAAAAAAAATTGTTGTTTTAAACAAAGTGAATATTCATAAGGTTGAAAGGAGACTCAAGAATATCTCAGTGCTCTCCCAAGGGTGGCATGATCTCCAACAGGTAATACATTTGGTTCATATTCCTGGTTTGGTTGTATCTTCTTTCTTCAGATCTTGTGATGGGGTTGTTCCCCAGCATAGTTGCAAGCAGAGTGTTGTTGAAGACTCAGTTTTCTCCAGCAGCAGTTTTCCCCAATAGAGTTGCTTATGCAGTTGGATTCTACTTGGATGATGTTATTCTCCTTCAGTGGGTTGTTCCCCGGAGTTGTTTGGAGTTTCAAAGCTTTTTGTTTCTCAGTTGATGCTGAGATCCCCTGCGGATCTTCGAGATTTTCTCTTGTTCCCCAACAGATTCGTCTTGGTGGCTGTTTTGCCCGTTGTGACTTTCTGTACCCTGATTGGGTTGTTTGCTGATCCAGCACTCAGAGATTTGGTGTTTCCTGATATCTCTGATCCTCTGCTTCTCCAGCAGTACCCGCAGATCTATGCTTTATAGCATGTAGATCTCCGTAGATTGGCTTTCCAGTTGGTTCTCCCCTGGAAGTATAGTACCGGGCGTTTAATTCCTGGACCTGTTTGTGTTAGATATGTCTGTTCTGTCAGCATTCATCAAACATAAATCACGCATATTCATGCATATTCATAAACATTCAGATATTCATGTTGCATTTCTCGCCATGTATCTTTTGTTGATTGTTCCTTGCTATGGTGATGCAGATCCCCAACAGATCTCCCCTAGCAAATGTCGGATGTTAAATCTCTCCATATAGAGTCAGCCCCATAAGCAGAAAGTGTCCTTTGTCTGTCTTTCTGCAGTTCCCCACTGAGATATTTCCTCGTGGATGACGGTTTCTTCCGTTTCCTCCCATCATATATATTGGGATGGATTTTCCTATTTGAGTTACATCCTCATTAGGACGTCTTTTGATTCAGTCTGTCCTTTCGGATTATTCTCGGATTGGCTATTTGTCATTTGTCTTGTGCTTCCCAGTGGGTTGTTCCCCAGCGGAGTTTTTTTGGGCCTCTACCCTCATACCGGTAGTTGTAAGTCCTATTTTCTTTGCCTTTTCAGCGGAATTGGTGGTTATATACCCTTTATTCCTCGGCAAGAATTGTTGGTTTTCTACCTAGTAGGGGGTAGTCGTAAATCCTGTTTCTTACTCTCCAACAGAGTTTGTGATTTGTTATAAACCTTATTTTTGGTTTCCCGTGCGGATTTGTGATTTGTTCTATCCTCACGCAGAGTTTTTGGTTTTCTACCCCTTATTTGATAGATGTAAACCCTAATTCGTGATTATCCCCACGCAGAGTATGGCTATTACCCCGTATTCGGTAGTTGTAAGTCCTATTTTCTTTTCCCCTAACAGAGGTAACCTTTGTGGTTCGTCCTGATTATAAGTGGATTTCCTGTTGTTGTGGTTTTATCCCTAACAGAGATGGTGTCTCCCTGTGGTGATTTCTATCCCCAGTTGAGTTTGTGGTCTTCTACCCCGTATTCGGTAGTTGTAAATCCCAGATGTTGATTCTTTCTCCCCAGCGGAGTTTGTGCCTTGTGGTACAGTTTTGGATAATTGCCGGATGCTTGCAATTTATCCCCAGCGGGTCTCCTTTCATTTACCCTTGTGTTGGTAATGTTGTTGTTCCCTTTTGATCGGTCATCATTATATACCTAGTTTGGTATCCCGATACCTTTCTTTTCGGTTGATTTATCCTTTATTAACCCAGTAACCGGTTGTGGATAATCTTCCATGCGAGTATGTTATTCACGGTCTGCCGGTAATGAATAATATATCTCATACACTCTTCAGTTGAAGCCTTTCGTGTTTCCCTGATCGAGTAAGATTTCGTTATTTCCCTTTGTGGAATCGAATATTTCCTTGTTGTTGGATAATTGTCGGATGCTTGCAATTTATCCCTTTGAGTTATCTTTCGTTTACCCGGATGCTTGGTATCGATTGTCTCTCTTTTTGGTTAGTCACCTATTATATACTTCGGTATCTCTGGTGTCTTTTTCTTTCGAGTATATTATTCACGGTCTGCCGGTAATGAATAATATGTCTCATGCGCTCTTTAGTTGGAATCCTTTGTTGATTTTCCCCACCTGAGCAAGATTCGTATTCTTTGTAGAATCGAATATCCATCCTCTAACCAGTTTGTGTTTCGGATGATAAGTATTTTGGCATATATACCAATTCACGTTTTCGGTAGATCACCTATTATATGCTTCGGTATCTCTGGTGTTTCTTACCATGCGAGTTTATTATCTACGTTCTGACGGTAATAGATAATATATCTCATGCGAGTATTCTTATCCACGGTTTGCCGGTAATGGATATTGTATCTCATGCACTCTTTGGGTTTGTGTCCCCAGTTGAGTAAGGTTCATTTTCCCGTTGTGGATTCGAATGTCCATCCTGTAAGTCGATTTGCTTTTTCAAGCCCTCCTTTCGGATGATGAGTGTTTTGGCATATATACCAATTCACGTTTCGGTCGGTCACCTATTATACCTCGGTATCCCTGGTGTTCCTTCCTTTCTGCTCCCTATTATGACTTTGGTCCCTTGTGGAGTCAGATTTTCCTGAGTTTATGTACCTTTTCCAAGTCTTCCTCAGACGTTTGGTTGATTGATATCTCTCACCCTTATACCGGTCTTAGATATTCATTCTTCCTGAGTTTGTTACCCTTATACCGGTAACACCTCAATTCTTTGGTGCTTCCTCAGTGGAGTTTCCTGTTGCTTCTCCCCAGGAGTCAGCTTGTGTCTCTCCAATGGATGTTCTTCCTTTGAAACTTTCTTTTCCCCAGCGTGAGTCCTTCACTCCCCAGTGAGGTCTCCAGTCTGATTTCTGTTATTCCCTAATCAGAGTCGTGTCTTGTTCACGCTGTCTCAGTTTTATTTTTCCCCAACTTGAAGTCGTATCCTGCTCACGCATTCTTTTTCTTTTACTATCCCCAATGAGAGTCTTGTTAGAGTCTCTGTTCCTGGTGAGTGTAATACTCCGATGGATCGTCTTTTCTTCTGTATGAATCATATTCCCCACAGAATTTGTGTCTTTTGCATACATACATTTGCATTATGAGGTCTCTTAGGGACCAAAATTTGTCTCATTACTGTTATTTAAGCCCATTCTACCGCGTCGAGATGAAGATTTCTAAACTTCACTTCTCCGGCTAGAATGACCTTAAATAGGGGCATCTGTAAGACCCCAATTTTGTCCCTAAGATCCCTCATGGCATCATATCATATCATACCATTGCCTCAAGGATCTTTGTACACCTTTGTTTCCCTCCTTGTGGGTGTGGTTCTTGATCACCAAGCATGTATTGCATTTGTGTATCATTGCTTTTCATCTATCTATTAACCAAAGGTACAAAAATATTGTCATCTAACCATGTTACTTGCAGATGAAGCAAGCTAGGTAAAAACAGTCAAATCAGCCATTGAACAGTGGATGGTGGCCATTCTTGAAGAATTTGGGCACCATGATCATTCATCAAGAGTTCATATGAGTTGTGACATCATTTTGAATCAAGATCTCAAGTGGTAGGGGCTTGGAATTCATCAAAACATGGTTCAGTCAACCAAAACCCTAGCAAAGTCAACTGTGGTCAACTGTGCATTTAATCAGTGATTTGATGGGGGGAATTGGTTTGAGAGGACTCATTCATGTCCATATAAGCCTCATATAACATGTCAAACATCCACAGTGAAGAATTTGAAGTCAGACAAGAAATTGCCAAAAATAGAAAGTTGACCTGTAATTGGAATTTGCCAAAAATGGAAAGTTCTTATCCTCAAATTTACATCATCATACAAGCTTCAAATGAATTTTTGTCCAACATGAAAGTTGAAGATTTTGTTCTCCCATTTCCAAAAAGTCCAAGAACACTCATTTCTCATGTGTGGTTGGCAAGTTATGATCAAATCATTCTCAAAAAATTTTGAACTTCAAAGTGAGATAACTTCCAAACCATTTGGCCAAATTGGGTGAGGTTTTTTGCTACAAGTCATATTTGATGTGCTCTATCCAAATCCTTCATCACATTTCACCAAAAATCATCCAATCAAAATGGCCTTTTTCAAGTGCATTGAATTAAAAATGAGGGAGGTGAAAAAGTGACTTTTCAAATTAACCATTGTCCACATATTTTACCAATTGCAAATGATTAAAAATCACATTTGGAGATGGTTTGGGCCCATTTTCGCACTGTAGCACATGCACATGCAACATTTGAGTGAATTTCACAAATTGTCAAAGCACTTCATTAAGCTAATTTCCAATTACCACTTCATTAACCAAACTTAAGCTTCATTAATCAGGATATATATTTCACATTTCAGACAGAAAAAGCCCTAGCCACTATTCACCAAACCAGATCTAAAAATTCATTTTCTCTCAAAAAAATTCTCATTCTTCATTTTGGAACTTTTCTGAAAAATCTCAAAAGAACTTGTGTTCCTGAGCTTTGGTCCATCATCCACCATCATTTTTGAGCCTTTTGCAAGCAACAATCTACAACTGTAGAGCTGTTTTCGTGGACTGTTGGAAGAAGCACCTCACATGGCAGTTTTCGATTTGAGCATAACCCAGCATTGTTGAGCTAAAATTCTTCTTCCATTCATCATCTGGAACATCACTAAGCATCTGTTTCAGCTTGTTGTGACCAAAGAACCACTGTTCCATCATTGTTCTTCAAATCTAGTAAGATTTCGAACCTCTTTATTTTCAAAATCATGCTATGCTTTAGAAAGATCTCTCCATGCTGATTGCAATGAAATTTGAATCGTGGAAAATGGTTGATTATTGAGAGAGAAACATTGATTTAAAGTTTGGTTGTCAAATTTTATTGTGCTCATTTCTTTCTTGTTAGCTCGAGTTAGTGAAAATCGAGGTTGGATTATTGATGTACATGGTTTGCTGATTTGAATGGTATATTTGTTTCCAAAATCTGGGAGATTTGTTCATCACGATGATGAACATGTACTGTTGCTCATAAACCCTAGCTGCTGTTTCCAGAATTCGTGGTTTGGCTTTTGTTTTGCATGAGAGTTACTGTTTTATTGCTATGAGCCAATTATCACGTGACACGCCCTTAAGTGAAACGCAGCGTTTCACTTAAGGGGCCAAATAATTACAAGTTTTCCACGGCCGGTTTTATTATTCATTTAAATCATTTTCATTTTCAATATTTATTTCATTTTGATCTTCAATCTTCAAAAATTCATAAGTTCTTCAATATTTGTCCAAATTTGATGGGATTTTTTGTGAAATGCTCCTCATGATCTTTAGTTTATTATGGTGATTTTTACAGATTTTTTGCACGTGTGGATTTTAAAATGTGCTAGGGTTTGTTCATGTGTGTCCATTTTGTGTATGCCATGCCAATTTGCTTGTGAAATGATGATACTTAGTCCAATGCCTCTGAAATTTTTTGTGCTAAAACTAGACATGTTCATGGTGATTTTGGTGTAGAGTTTGTGAATTTATCATTGCTGGTTGATGAGATATGATTTTTTGAATAGGGGTGTGACAATTTGTGTCACACCATGCATGTCCAACTTCATGATTTTCATTACCTTGCTTATTGAACTCAAAATGGTCTGGATTTTTGCATGAAAATACTTATGGGTGTTGATAATACATGTGAATGTTTCTGGAATTATTGATGGCATTTCCTATTTGATTGGAATTTTCTCCCCTGTTTGGTCATTTGTTGATTTTTTGTGATACATGTTTATATTTGGTTTGTGAAATTCTAATGCTTAATTGGATGGACTTGAAATTTGACATGTGAATTGTAGACATCTTAAAGTTTGTCATGGTTTTAGTCCCATTCATTTATCATGTGTTGTCACTGTTTTGTGATTTATTGAAGTTGGTGCATCTTTTGATGCTTTGTATGAGTTTGCTTGAACTTGCTTTGACTTTCTGATTTTCATTGACCTACTTCCCTTGATCCAAATGAGCTGAAATTTGGTATGCTTATCATGCTATGGATGATGGTTGATCATGAATTATTTGAGGATTTATTGAAATGTTTGTGATTGGATTTGACTTGAATCTTTCTGTTGACTTCTTTGAGGCTCTATATGACATGCCTTGACCTAATTTGTTTGTGAAATGATAATGATGAATGATATGAACATGAAACCACTTGGGTTTGTTTCTTAATTGTTTGAACTTGATTTTGGATATCTTTCACTTGCTGTTTTGGATTTCTTATCTCTTTTTGACCCTAGGCTTGTCCTAGTGGTCTTGTTTCTCATGTTTAAGTTTGCTTTTCAGGTTAAGAAGCAAATGCCTTAAGGAGACTTATGCAAGTTGATTAAGTTTGATTGATTATCATGAACTAACTTGTTTGTTTTGTAGGATGCTTAGCTCATATGCTTTGAGCTTTGTGCATTGCACATTTGACTGATTGTGTTGACTGTTGATCCTTATCTTATATTGGTTTTGAGTTTGAATTGTATACTGATTTTGTTTGACTGGTTTCAGGTACCATTAGTTGCTCAGTTCTTTTAAGAACTCGCTTTGCTTTGCTTGATAGCATTTGCATTGAGGTAGAATCCTTTTTCTTCATGTAGTCTGGAAGACCTGGCCTGTTACTTGGCCAGGCAACTGTCTGAAGTCCTCCCTAAGAGGCGATGTTTGTGCTTTTTTATTTTTGTCCCAAGCAGGAAAAGTCCTCATTTGAGGAAATTGGTAGACAAAAGAGATATGTAGCCTATCTCCTACTATTCTGTGAGTCACTCACCTTGCTCACACCACATGTGTTGATGCATAGTGAGTAAAAACCCAAGATCTATCGAGTCAATAACTTGTGGAGAGAGTTCCTACTTTTTGAACTCCCACACCTTCTGATATTTAAAGATCTCCCTGACCAGGGATAAGAGCATGAGGCACACCCCTCATATCCTTTCATCTGCTTCACCTTGGCTCTTAATGTCAAGGTTAAGAGCACCATTAACCCTATTCCAGTTGGCTTCAATGCCTACCCTTTTATATGAGCCTAATTGTTTGGTTATAGAGTGTGCTGAATGACTTTGTTTGATTGATTACTTAGTTCATTTGTACATGTCTGCTTGCATGCTTTGTGCATTTATCATCATTAATTGCTCATTAATGCATGATCATTTCATTTGTATTTGTGACATATCCTTGTTGTTTGCCCATTGAGGACAATTGTAAGACCATTCATTGGCCATTGTTCCTATGATATGGAAGTGAGTATAAGACCATTTCATTGGCCACTCATCTTCTCTTTGCTTGATGCATTTGTTTGTTGTATGTGAGGATGCAATTGTAAGTCCATGTAATTTGGCATTTGTTTTCCTATGATCATATGTTGGAGGTTAGAGTAAGCCCAGATAGATTGGCATCTGACATCCAAGTGTTTGCTTTGTTGTTGGAGATTGGTATAAGTCCAGATAGATTGGCATCCGGTATCCACTTTTTATTTCTTTGTTGAGGAGATTGGTATAAGTCCATAGAGTGGCCTCTGATATCCAGTTCTGTTTTAGGAGATTGGTATAAGTCCAGTAATTGGCATCCGATATCCTCTTTTGTTGACTTTCTTCCCTTGCTTTGCTTGTTTGTTATTGCTCATTGCCTATTCCAAAGGACACACTTGAGTCATCTTCTATATGATTTCAAGAGGTGAACCTTCTAGGAAGTTTTACACTCCATCTTCATCCATTCATCCATTTTGTCCTAAACCTTTTCACACATTACTTTCAAAACTTGTGATAAATATTGTGCAAACATCTTCATGCTTTTAAATTAAAAACCTGGACGCCAAGTCCTTGACTTTTTTAAACTCCATTTCATAATACTTCTTTTGAATCAATCTTAATCATACTTTGACCCTCCTTTTGTGAATAATCATAATCAATTAACTTCACCCATTCAATTGTTTTGTGGCTTTGTCCATTCTTGTTAAGTTTTCATACATTAGCCATAGGTTTGATTTATCCTAGTTGGTTGATGTTAATCTCACCTATTTGTCCTTAGTTGATTGAATTGTAAGTCTTCCTTGCTTATTATAGGGTTAACCCCTCACTAGCAAGTTGAAGCTTTTCTCACATGGTGGACTCGTTGTTTGTATAAGGTTGAGTTTTCTCCCGTGGATAACGTAAGATCTTAGGGCTCGTGTTTAAAATTGAATCCACTAATTTTTGGAAATCTTTTAGCCGAACTACGGCGTTTTGATCCTTACCTTTGATGGAAGCTACGTAGGCAACGGGTTCATCCATTCGAACACAAAAACAATAAAAATTGTATATTCTTTTCTCATCATCCCAATCATGTTTGCACAATAAATATTTCATAACAAATAACATTCCAGTACAACAAGTGTGAAAAGGGCTCCCTAGGAGTACCTAGGACGTAGTGGGTGCCTAACACCTTCCCATTGCGTAATTTACCCCTTACCCAGACTCTCTGATCTTTTCATTAGTTTTCTACGCGTAAAACTTCTTAGGCTTTTGTTCGCTTTTTAGCTAGTCCTTTGGATAAATAAAAGTGCGGTGGCGACTCGATTCATTGTATGCTTTGCTTATGGTTTAATCAATAAATCATATAGCGACGAATACACCGCTACAGAAAAGTGGCGACTCTGCTGGGGAGTACATCTATCCTTGGTGGTATTGGCTACTTGTCACCCTTGTTGTGTGATATATTGTTATTTGTTATATGACATATTTTTGTACCATATGGGATAACTGTATTGATTGTAATGTTTGAATTGCTTGATATACAATTGTTGTTTGCTTTGGTGATCTGTGAGATGAGTTCTGTACCCGAACTCGAGTGCACTCTAGGATAGGAGAATGGCATAGTCTTGTTGACTGGTGTGGAGTATTCCTTAGCCAGTTGACTTGCGAGTCCATTCACTTGGTGGAGGTCATGTTGGATTAATAATGTATCACAAGTTATTTGTGGTTAGGCATTATTCTTTCAATCATGTGCCGCAGAAGCCAAGGACCGTAGTTTACCAAACCCGTCTTGGCCTATTTTTAGGAACGTAGTGCGGAGGTCGTTCAGATGTAAGTTCTGATGCGATTGTTACGCGATACTACACTCATAAGAGTTTCTCTTGAGAATATTTTTGGAATACGAGTATTCGTTCCTCCGATAATATTTGAAAGATGGAACGATGATTATGGGAACCTCTGGTAGAACATGTCTGGCAGGTTTAAACCCTAGTACACTCCCTTTGGGTGGTTCTTAACCGAGACTCCATGCTCGTGACTCTCAACAAACCCGTGATTCGTGGTTGAGTCGTTCAGACAACCTTAATATCAATGGAACCTGGGTGTTGATCAGGTATAAAACCTAAATCCCCCAAAACGGATGGTTGATATTAAGGATGTTCGAGCCGGTTCATGTACCGTTAATATCAATGGAACTTGGGTGTCGATAAGGTGAAAACCTAAATCCACCAAAATGGATGATTGATATTAGGGATACAATGAGCTTTCCCATGACCTTTGTTTGGTGTGACTTGTTTGATCCTTGAGTGTGATTGTTGCATTCATGCATTCATGCATTCATCTGCATCCATATCATCAGATAAAAAGAAAATTTTGAAGGAACTCAAAGGAGTTTATTTGCAAAAAATTTCAAACATGGAAAAACCGGGAAAAAATTTTCACCTGATATATCTGATGAGATGTTCTCATATACGATCAAAATGTTAAATATTTCAAAGTTTGCAAGTAAAACCCTCGAGTTCCTTTGAAATAAAAAACAAGCATATGCACAAGCACTTCATGCATCATTTGCATAAGCGGGTGTTTTGTTCCGGTCTCCCGTCCTGTGGTCTGACCCTGCGATCTTCATTTATTTTGAGACGCACTTCGCCGGTACTATACCAGAGCCGATTCTGCCAGATTGATGGATCATCCTGAGCAAGAGAATTGTGAACTCTAGGAGGATTTTGCCAGACTTAGTACTGTTGATGGATTTATTCCTGGTTAACCAATCCCGGGCTGGCATTGGCTACTGTTCTGGGGCACTTAAGGAGCAAGGTTTGTTCGCAAGTGGAGGATTCATCCATGGCGATCAACCTGAAGAAGAGGCTGCTGCTATCTTAGAAGAGGATGTAGAGGACCTGAACAATTTCATCATTCCTGGTGGTGTCTGCCACAATTGGGTCGCTGTGGATGTTCCTACGGCCATTCATAAGTCAGCGTGATTTGTTCACTTTGTTCAAAACCCTTCTCCCATGCCAAAAGGAGAAGTGATGACATTGTTGGCAGCATTTTAATGCAACGATGTTTTCATTCAATTAATGCATTGTTAAACATTTGTTTTTCCATTCGTTTTCACTTTTTGCTTTTGCATGAAATCGGTGATCACAAAAAACCCTGAAAAACAATAAAACAACATTTTTCATCTGCATAAATGATTTGCTTGTTTAAATATCAAAAGCTTTTCATTATCCAGAATCATTATGCAGGGATTTCTAAACCCATTGAACATAATGATCCAACGCCATCTCCCAATCTTGAATTCCTTGTATTTGGAGCAGAGGAAGATGATGTTGAAGGGGATTCCTGACGAGATTACCCGCCTTCTTGAGCACCAAAGGAGCTCATTCAGCTGTATCATGAGAATCAGCAAAACAGTTAAACTGGGGCATTACAAATGTAATGTAAAAAAAAATAAAAAAAAATAAAAGAGGGTGAAAAAGATGAAAAAATCAAAAATCAGGAAAAAATTTTCACAAAATTTTCAAAAGAAAAAAGAAAAATTATACCCTCAAGTCCCTAGTTGACTGATGCTGAACGGATTCAGAGTCGTTACGACCAGTTGAATTTGATTGAAGAGAAGCGGTTAACTGCCATGTGTCATGGTCAGTTATATCAGCAAAGAATGAAGAAAGCATTCGACAAGAAGGTCAAGCCTCATGTGTTCCGAGAAGGTGACCTCGTTCTCAAGAAAGTTTTGTCTTTCGCGCCCGATTCCAGGGGCAAGTGGACTCCAAACTACGAGGGTCCATATGTTGTTAAGAGAGCCTTTTCAAGCGGAGCATTGATGCTTACAACAATGGATGGGGAGGATTTCACTCGTCCTGTGAATTCAGATGCAGTCAAGAGATACTTTGCCTAGAGAAAAAAAAAGTATATGCAAATGAAAAAACAGAGTAGCTCGCTAAGTTGAAAACCCGAAAGGGCGGCTTAGGCAAAAATGAGCGTCTCGGTGGAAAACCTGTAAGGGTAATCCAGGCAAAAATTAGAGACTTGAAAAAAATAGAATATTTGCATCCCGCTAGATTGAGTACCTCACTCTGGGGCAATCTAGGCAAAAATTAGGGATTTGGCAAGTAACTGCATCCTGACAAGACTTTCTGTTCCACAACTGTCATTTCGTCAGAGGATTCTCGATTCGTCGTCAAACTGAAGCTTCGAATACATCGAGATTCAAATTGGTAGAGAAAGGATCATTATGTTCAATGTAGCCCTCTTCCAATATATATCACTGATTTCAAATTTGTACAGATCTATGGAGTCTTGCCATTTGCGGGCTACCATTCCATCAAATCAATTTGAGCTTTTTATCCAATTATTTGCACTCTTATTTGTTTCAATTCAACAAATGTTTTGCATGTTTTAATTGATAAAATATCATTGTTTTTAAACAAATCAAATTTTTCAAAAAAAATTGTTGTTTTAAACAAAGTGAATATTCATAAGGTTGAAAGGAGACTCAAGAATATCTCAGTGCTCTCCCAAGGGTGGCATGATCTCCAACAGGTAAGACATTTGGTTCATATTCCTGGTTTGGTTGTATCTTCTTTCTTCAGATCTTGTGATGGGGTTGTTCCCCAGCATAGTTGCAAGCAGAGTGTTGTTGAAGACTCAGTTTTCTCCAGCAGCAGTTTTCCCCAATAGAGTTGCTTATGCAGTTGGATTCTACTTGGATGATGTTATTCTCCTTCAGTGGGTTGTTCCCCGGAGTTGTTTGGAGTTTCAAAGCTTTTTGTTTCTCAGTTGATGCTGAGATCCCCTGCGGATCTTCGAGATTTTCTCTTGTTCCCCAACAGATTCGTCTTGGTGGCTGTTTTGCCCGTTGTGACTTTCTGTACCCTGATTGGGTTGTTTGCTGATCCAGCACTCAGAGATTTGGTGTTTCCTGATATCTCTGATCCTCTGCTTCTCCAGCAGTACCCGCAGATCTATGCTTTATAGCATGTAGATCTCCGTAGATTGGCTTTCCAGTTGGTTCTCCCCTGGAAGTATAGTATCGGGCGTTTGATTCCTGGACCTGTTTGTGTTAGATATGTCTGTTCTGTCAGCATTCATCAAACATAAATCACGCATATTCATGCATATTCATAAACATTCAGATATTCATGTTGCATTTCTCGCCATGTATCTTTTGTTGATTGTTCCTTGCTATGGTGATGCAGATCCCCAACAGATCTCCCCTAGCAAATGTCGGATGTTAAATCTCTCCATATAGAGTCAGCCCCATAAGCAGAAAGTGTCCTTTGTCTGTCTTTCTGCAGTTCCCCACTGAGATATTTCCTCGTGGATGACGGTTTCTTCCGTTTCCTCCCATCATATATATTGGGATGGATTTTCCTATTTGAGTTACATCCTCATTAGGACGTCTTTTGATTCAGTCTGTCCTTTCGGATTATTCCCGGATTGGCTATTTGTCATTTGTCTTGTGCTTCCCAGTGGGTTGTTCCCCAGCGGAGTTTTTTTGGGCCTCTACCCTCATACCGGTAGTTGTAAGTCCTATTTTCTTTGCCTTTTCAGCGGAATTGGTGGTTATATACCCTTTATTCCTCGGCAAGAATTGTTGGTTTTCTACCTAGTAGGGGGTAGTCGTAAATCCTGTTTCTTACTCTCCAACAGAGTTTGTGATTTGTTATAAACCTTATTTTTGGTTTCCCGTGCGGATTTGTGATTTGTTCTATCCTCACGCAGAGTTTTTGGTTTTCTACCCCTTATTTGATAGATGTAAACCCTAATTCGTGATTATCCCCACGCAGAGTATGGCTATTACCCCGTATTCGGTAGTTGTAAGTCCTATTTTCTTTTCCCCTAACAGAGGTAACCTTTGTGGTTCGTCCTGATTCTAAGTGGATTTCCTGTTGTTGTGGTTTTATCCCTAACAGAGATGGTGTCTCCCTGTGGTGATTTCTATCCCCAGTTGAGTTTGTGGTCTTCTACCCCGTATTCGGTAGTTGTAAATCCCAGATGTTGATTCTTTCTCCCCAGCGGAGTTTGTGCCTTGTGGTACAGTTTTGGATAATTGCCGGATGCTTGCAATTTATCCCCAGCGGGTCTCCTTTCATTTACCCTTGTGTTGGTAATGTTGTTGTTCCCTTTTGATCGGTCATCATTATATACCTAGTTTGGTATCCCGATACCTTTCTTTTCGGTTGATTTATCCTTTATTAACCCAATAACCGGTTGTGGATAATCTTCCATGCGAGTATGTTATTCACGGTCTGCCGGTAATGAATAATATATCTCATACACTCTTCAGTTGAAGCCTTTCGTGTTTCCCTGATCGAGTAAGATTTCGTTATTTCCCTTTGTGGAATCGAATATTTCCTTGTTGTTGGATAATTGTCGGATGCTTGCAATTTATCCCTTTGAGTTATCTTTCGTTTACCCGGATGCTTGGTATCGATTGTCTCTCTTTTTGGTTAGTCACCTATTATATACTTCGGTATCTCTGGTGTCTTTTCCTTTCGAGTATATTATTCACGGTCTGCCGGTAATGAATAATATGTCTCATGCGCTCTTTAGTTGGAATCCTTTGTTGATTTTCCCCAGTTGAGCAAGATTCGTATTCTTTGTAGAATCGAATATCCATCCTCTAACCAGTTTGTGTTTCGGATGATAAGTATTTTGGCATATATACCAATTCACGTTTTCGGTAGATCACCTATTATATGCTTCGGTATCTCTGGTGTTTCTTACCATGCGAGTTTATTATCTACGTTCTGACGGTAATAGATAATATATCTCATGCGAGTATTCTTATCCACGGTTTGCCGGTAATGGATATTGTATCTCATGCACTCTTTGGGTTTGTGTCCCCAGTTGAGTAAGGTTCGTTTTCCCGTTGTGGATTCGAATGTCCATCCTGTAAGTCGATTTGCTTTTTCAAGCCCTCCTTTCGGATGATGAGTGTTTTGGCATATATACCAATTCACGTTTCGGTCGGTCACCTATTATACCTCGGTATCCCTGGTGTTCCTTCCTTTCTGCTCCCTATTATGACTTTGGTCCCTTGTGGAGTCAGATTTTCCTGAGTTTATGTACCTTTTCCAGGTCTTCCTCAGACGTTTGGTTGATTGATATCTCTCACCCTTATATCGGTCTTAGATATTCATTCTTCCTGAGTTTGTTACCCTTATACCGGTAACACCTCAATTCTTTGGTGCTTCCTCAGTGGAGTTTCCTGTTGCTTCTCCCCAGGAGTCAGCTTGTGTCTCTCCAATGGATGTTCTTCCTTTGAAACATTCTTTTCCCCAGCGTGAGTCCTTCACTCCCCAGTGAGGTCTCCTGTCTGATTTCTGTTATTCCCTAATCAGAGTCGTGTCTTGTTCACGCTGTCTCAGTTTTATTTTTCCCCAACTTGAAGTCGTATCCTGCTCACGCATTCTTTTTCTTTTACTATCCCCAATGAGAGTCTTGTTAGAGTCTCTGTTCCTGGTGAGTGTAATACTCCGATGGATCATCTTTTCTTCTGTATGAATCATATTCCCCACAGAATTTGTGTCTTTTGCATACATACATTTGCATTATGAGGTCTCTTAGGGACCAAAATTTGTCTCATTACTGTTATTTAAGCCCATTCTACCGCGTCGAGATGAAGATTTCTAAACTTCACTTCTCCGGCTAGAATGACCTTAAATAGGGGCATCTGTAAGACCCCAATTTTGTCCCTAAGATCCCTCATGGCATCATATCATATCATACCATTGCCTCAAGGATCTTTGTACACCTTTGTTTCCCTCCTTGTGGGTGGGTCATCTTGTGGGTGTGGTTCTTGATCACCAAGCATGTATTGCATTTGTGTATCATTGCTTTTCATCTATCTATTAACCAAAGGTACAAAAATATTGTCATCTAACCATGTTACTTGCAGATGAAGCAAGCTAGGTAAAAACAGTCAAATCAGCCATTGAACAGTGGATGGTGGCCATTCTTGAAGAATTTGGGCACCATGATCATTCATCAAGAGTTCATATGAGTTGTGACATCATTTTGAATCAAGATCTCAAGTGGTAGGGGCTTGGAATTCATCAAAACATGGTTCAGTCAACCAAAACCCTAGCAAAGTCAACTGTGGTCAACTGTGCATTTAATCAGTGATTTGATGGGGGGAATTGGTTTGAGAGGACTCATTCATGTCCATATAAGCCTCATATAACATGTCAAACATCCACAGTGAAGAATTTGAAGTCAGACAAGAAATTGCCAAAAATAGAAAGTTGACCTGTAATTGGAATTTGCCAAAAATGGAAAGTTCTTCTCCTCAAATTTACATCATCATACAAGCTTCAAATGAATTTTTGTCCAACATGAAAGTTGAAGATTTTGTTCTCCCATTTCCAAAAAGTCCAAGAACACTCATTTCTCATGTGTGGTTGGCAAGTTATGATCAAATCATTCTCAAAAAATTTTGAACTTCAAAGTGAGATAACTTCCAAACCATTTGGCCAAATTGGGTGAGGTTTTTTGCTACAAGTCATATTTGATGTGCTCTATCCAAATCCTTCATCACATTTCACCAAAAATCATCCAATCAAAATGGCCTTTTTCAAGTGCATTGAATTAAAAATGAGGGAGGTGAAAAAGTGACTTTTCAAATTAACCATTGTCCACATATTTTACCAATTGCAAATGATTAAAAATCACATTTGGAGATGGTTTGGGCCCATTTTCGCACTGTAGCACATGCACATGCAACATTTGAGTGAATTTCACAAATTGTCAAAGCACTTCATTAAGCTAATTTCCAATTACCACTTCATTAACCAAACTTAAGCTTCATTAATCAGGATATATATTTCACATTTCAGACAGAAAAAGCCCTAGCCACTATTCACCAAACCAGATCTAAAAATTCATTTTCTCTCAAAAAAATTCTCATTCTTCATTTTGGAACTTTTCTGAAAAATCTCAAAAGAACTTGTGTTCCTGAGCTTTGGTCCATCATCCACCATCATTTTTGAGCCTTTTGCAAGCAACAATCTACAACTGTAGAGCTGTTTTCGTGGACTGTTGGAAGAAGCACCTCACATGGCAGTTTTCGATTTGAGCATAACCCAACATTGAATCGTGGGTTATTTCAAAATCATGCTATGCTTTAGAAAGATCTCTCCATGCTGATTGCAATGAAATTTGAATCGTGGAAAATGGTTGATTATTGAGAGAGAAACATTGATTTAAAGTTTGGTTGTCAAATTTTATTGTGCTCATTTCTTTCTTGTTAGCTCGAGTTAGTGAAAATCGAGGTTGGATTATTGATGTACATGGTTTGCTGATTTGAATGGTATATTTGTTTCCAAAATCTGGGAGATTTGTTCATCACGATGATGAACATGTACTGTTGCTCATAATTCCTAGCTGCTGTTTCCAGAATTCGTGTTTTGGCTTTTGTTTTGCATGAGAGTTACTGTTTTATTGCTATGAGCCAATTATCACGTGACACGCCCTTAATTGAAACGCAACGTTTCACTTAAGGGGCCAAATAATTACAAGTTTGCCACGGCCGGTTTTATTATTCATTTAAATCATTTTCATTTTCAATATTTATTTCATTTTGATCTTCAATCTTCAAAAATTCATAAGTTCTTCAATATTTGTCCAAATTTGATGGGATTTTTTGTGAAATGCTCCTCATGATCTTTAGTTTATTATGGTGATTTTTACAGATTTTTTGCACGTGTGGATTTTAAAATGTGCTAGGGTTTGTTCATGTGTGTCCATTTTGTGTATGCCATGCCAATTTGCTTGTGAAATGATGATACTTAGTCTAATGCCTCTGAAATTTTTTGTGCTAAAACTAGACATGTTCATGGTGATTTTGGTGTAGAGTTTGTGAATTTATCATTGCTGGTTGATGAGATATGACTTTTTGAATAGGGGTGTGACAATTTGTGTCACACCATGCATGTCCAACTTCATGATTTTCATTACCTTGCTTATTGAACTCAAAATGGTCTGGATTTTTGCATGAACATACTTATGGGTGTTGATAATACATGTGAATGTTTCTGGAATTATTGATGGCATTTCCTATTTGATTGGAATTTTCTCCCCTGTTTGGTCATTTGTTGATTTTTTGTGATACATGTTTATATTTGGTTTGTGAAATTCTAATGCTTAATTGGATGGACTTGAAATTTGACATGTGAATTGTAGACATCTTAAAGTTTGTCATGGTTTTAGTCCCATTCATTTATCATGTGTTGTCACTGTTTTGTGATTTATTGAAGTTGGTGCATGTTTTGATGCTTTGTATGAGTTTGCTTGAACTTGCTTTGACTTTCTGATTTTCATTGACCTACTTCCCTTGATCCAAATGAGCTGAAATTTGGTATGCTTATCATGCTATGGATGATGGTTGATCATGAATTATTTGAGGATTTATTGAAATGTTTGTGATTGGATTTGACTTGAATCTTTCTGTTGACTTCTTTGAGGCTCTATATGACATGCCTTGACCTAATTTGTTTGTGAAATGATAATGATGAATGATATGAACATGAAACCACTTGGGTTTGTTTCTTAATTGTTTGAACTTGATTTTGGATATCTTTCACTTGCTGTTTTGGATTTCTTATCTCTTTTTGACCCTAGGCTTGTCCTAGTGGTCTTGTTTCTCATGTTTAAGTTTGCTTTTCAGGTTAAGAAGCAAATGCCTTAAGGAGACTTATGCAAGTTGATTAAGTTTGATTGATTATCATGAACTAACTTGTTTGTTTTGTAGGATGCTTAGCTCATATGCTTTGAGCTTTGTGCATTGCACATTTGACTGATTGTGTTGACTGTTGATCCTTATCTTATATTGGTTTTGAGTTTGAATTGTATACTGATTTTGTTTGACTGGTTTCAGGTACCATTAGTTGCTCAGTTCTTTTAAGAACTTGCTTTGCTTTGCTTGATAGCATTTGCATTGAGGTAGAATCCTTTTTCTTCATGTAGTCTGGAAGACCTGGCCTGTTACTTGGCCAGGCAACTGTCTGAAGTCCTCCCTAAGAGGCGATGTTTGTGCTTGTTTATTTTTGTCCCAAGCAGGAAAAGTCCTCATTTGAGGAAATTGGTAGACAAAAGAGATATGTAGCCTATCTCCTACTATTCTGTGAGTCACTCACCTTGCTCACACCACATGTGTTGATGCATAGTGAGTAAAAACCCAAGATCTATCGAGTCAATAACTTGTGGAGAGAGTTCCTACTTTCTGAACTCCCACACCTTCTGATATTTAAAGCTCTCCCTGACCAGGGATAAGAGCATGAGGCACACCCCTCATATCCTTTCATCTGCTTCACCTTGGCTCTCAATGTCAAGGTTAAGAGCACCATTAACCCTATTCCAGTTGGCTTCAATGCCTACCCTTTTATATGAGCCTAATTGTTTGGTTATAGAGTGTGCTGAATGACTTTGTTTGATTGATTACTTAGTTCATTTGTACATGTCTGCTTGCATGCTTTGTGCATTTATCATCATTAATTGCTCATTAATGCATGATCATTTCATTTGTCTTTGTGACATATCCTTGTTGTTTGCCCATTGAGGACAATTGTAAGACCATTCATTGGCCATTGTTCCTATGATATGGAAGTGAGTATATGACCATTTCATTGGCTACTCATCTTCTCTTTGCTTGATGCATTTGTTTGTTATATGTGAGGATGCAATTGTAAGTCCATGTAATTTGGCATTTGTTTTCCTATGATCATATGTTGGAGGTTAGAGTAAGCCCAGATAGATTGGCATCTGACATCCATGTGTTTGCTTTGTTGTTGGAGATTGGTATAAGTCCAGATAGATTGGCATCCGGTATCCACTTTTTATTTCTTTGTTGAGGAGATTGGTATAAGTCCATAGAGTGGCCTCTGATATCCAGTTCTGTTTTAGGAGATTGGTATAAGTCCAGTAATTGGCATCCGGTATCCTCTTTTGTTGACTTTCTTCCCTTGCTTTGCTTGTTTGTTATTGCTCATTGCCTATTCCAAAGGACACACTTGAGTCATCTTCTATATGATTTCAAGAGGTGAACCTTCTAGGAAGTTTTACACTCCATCTTCATCCATTCATCCATTTTGTCCTAAACCTTTTCACACATTACTTTCAAAACTTGAGATAAATATTGTGCAAACATATTCATGCTTTTAAATTAAAAACCTGGACCCCAAGTCCTTGACTTTTTTAAACTCCATTTCATAATACTTCTTTTGAATCAATCTTAATCATACTTTGACCCTCCTTTTGTGAATAATCATAATCAATTAACTTCACCCATTCAATTGTTTTGTGGCTTTGTCCATTCTTGTTAAGTTTTCATACATTAGCCATAGGTTTGATTTATCCTAGTTGGTTGATGTTAATCTCACCTATTTGTCCTTAGTTGATTGAATTGTAAGTCTTCCTTGCTTATTATAGGGTTAACCCCTCACTAGCAAGTTGAAGCTTTTCTCACATGGTGGACTCGTTGTTTGTATAAGGTTGAGTTTTCTCCCGTGGATAACGTAAGACCTTAGGGCTCGTGTTTAAAATTGAATCCACTAATTTTTGGAAATCTTTTAGCCGAACTACGGCGTTTTGATCCTTACCTTTGATGGAAGGTACGTAGGCAACGGGTTCATCCGTTCGAACACAAAAACAATAAAAATTGTATATTCTTTTCTCATCATCCCAATCATGTTTGCACAATAAATATTTCATAACAAATAACATTCCAGTACAACAAGTGTGAAAAGGGCTCCCTAGGAGTACCTAGGACGTAGTGGGCGCCTAACACCTTCCCATTGCGTAATTTACCCCTTACCCAGACTCTTTGATCTTTTCATTAGTTTTCTACGCGTAAAACTTCTTAGGCTTTTGTTCGCTTTTTAGCCAGTCCTTTGGATAAATAAAAGTGCGGTGGCGACTCGATTCATTGTGTGCTTTGCTTATGGTTTAATCAATAAATCATATAGCGATGAATACACCGCTACAGATTGCTGTTAGCTGAAAACAGTTAGGGTTTATGTTATATACCCCCTCCTAATCATGCTCTTAATCATGTTTAGCCAAATGTTAAGTGGATTAGCAAGAATAAGGTGTATATGCAAATTTGGTATTTCACCTCTATGCATGGTGTGCATGATGAACAGTACACAAAATTACATTCAAATTCACTCAAAATGTCATTTTGGAGCTATTGGCAATGATAGAATGTGTGAACAATGCACCAAATTTAATCTTTGATTTTTCCCTCCAAAAATCAAGTGAATTACCAAATGTTCATGTGATGATAATTGATGAAATGCAATGCATGCTTTGGAAACTATAGGTCAAGAGAAGAATGTACAAAAAAGAGCCATCCAATTTGGAGCTTTGGTTGAGAAGTTATGCCCATTTGAATCTTCAAGTACACCTTGCCATGTTTTGATCATATCTCCTCAACCACACATGAGAAATTGATGATCTTGGACTTTTTGGAAACGGGAGAGAAATATCTACAACTTTCATGTTGGATAAAGTTTCATTTGAAGCTTTCTTGATGATGTATTCTTGAGTTGAAAACCTTTCCATTTTTGGCAAATTCAAATTACAGGTCACCTGCTATTTTTGGAAAGTTTTGATCTGGCTTCAAATTCTTCAATGTTGATGTTTGAAATGTCAAATGAGACTTGTTCCCACATGAATGAGGCATCTCTAACCATCTCCCTCCTCCAAATCCATAGTTGAACTGACAGTTTACTTTTGTTGACTTTTTAGGGTTTCAGATGAATTGTACATTGACTGATGAGCCTTGAGCCTTCAATTCTTGGTCAAACCACTTCAAAATGATCCTTGGGTCGTATGAACTCATTATACCAACCCTAGGGCTTTGATTCCAAGGAAAATGCACTTGCTTGTTTGCACAACTGAATCTCCTAACCAGTCTTGCCTGATGACTTAATGGACTATGCAATGAACAATGCAATGTTTATGACCTAAAATGAAAATGTATATACAAAATGGGAGGTGCAAATTTGAGGTGCTACAGCTGTGAATCAGTACGGAAATGGAATTGGGGCAGTAATCATTACTCCTCATGGCACAGATATTCCTTTTACAGTAAGGCTAACTTTCAAATGCACAAATAATATGGCTGAGTATGAGGCCTGTATTATGGGATTGGAAGAATGCATTGATCTAAGGATCAAGCATCTTGATGTGTATGGTGATTCGGCCCTGGTTGTCAATCAGATCAAGGGTGAATGGGAGACGAATCAGCCAGGTCTCATCCCGTATAGAGATTATGCGAGGAGGATTTCAACGTTCTTTACTGAAGTTGACTTTCATCATATTCCTCGAGAGGATAATCGGATGGCAGATACGCTTGCTTCCATGATTGTGGTCAAGTATTGGAATGAAGTTCCCAATATCACCGTGATGCGCTTGGATAGACCAGCTCACGTGTTTGCAGTTGAAGAAGTACAAGATGACAAGCCTTGGTATTTTGATATCAAGAATTTCCTCCAAAACCAGGTCTACCCGCCTGGGGCATCTGTGAAAGATAGGAAAACTTTGAGAAGGTTGTCAGGCAGTTTCTACCTCAATGGCGAAGTGCTTTATAAGAGAAAATTTGACATGGTTCTGCTCAGATGCGTGGATAGACACGAAGCAGACCTGTTGATGACTGAAGTCCATGAGGGTTCATTTGGTACTCATTCCAATGGACATGCCATGGCTAGAAAGATGTTGAGAGCAGGCTACTATTGGCTGACAATGGAGTCTGACTGCTATAAATTTGTGAAGAAATGCCACAAGTGTCAGATTTATGCGAATAAGATTCATATTCCTCCGACACTTTTGAATGTAATTTCATCACAATGGCCTTTCTCTATGTGGGGAATTAACATGATTGGCATGATTGAACCGAAGGCGTCCAATGGACACAGGTTTATTCTCGTAGCAATTGATTACTTCACCAAATGGGTTGAAGCCGCATCGTATGCGAATGTGACCAGGCAGGTGGTCGTGAAGTTTATCAAGAATCAGCTGATTTGCCATTATGGTGTGCTTGATAAGATCATTACTGATAATGGATCTAATCTGAATAACCTGATGATGGAAGAGTTGTGCGCTGAGTTCAAGATTGCACACCATAATTCCTCTCCCTACAGACCCAAGATGAATGGGGCTGTCGAAGCTGCTAATAAGAATATCAAGAAGATTATCCAGAAGATGACAGTTACATACAAGGACTGGCATGAGATGCTGCCATTTGCTTTGCATGGATACCGTACATCTGTCCGCACTTCAACAGGGGCAACCCCTTTCTCTCTTGTTTACGGCATGGAGGTTGTTCTCCCGGTAGAGGTGGAGATCCCATCAATGAGAGTCTTGATGGAAGACAAGTTGACTGATTCTGAATGGATTCAGAGTCGTTATGACCAACTGAATTTGATAGAAGAGAAGCGATTGACTGCCATGTGTCATGGTCAGTTATATCAGCAGAGAATGAAGAAAGCATTCGATAAGAAGGTCAAGCCTCGTGTGTTCCGGGAAGGTGACCTTGTGCTCAAGAAAGTTTTGTCTTTCGCGCCCGATTCCAGGGGCAAGTGGACTCCAAACTATGAAGGTCCATATGTTGTTAAGAGAGCCTTTTCAGGCGGTGCTTTGATGCTTACAACAATGGATGGGGAGGATTTCACTCGTCCTGTGAATTCAGATGCAGTCAAGAAATACTTTGCCTAAAAAGAAAAACAGAATAGCTCGCTAAGTTGAAAACCCGAAAGGGCGGCTTAGGCAAAAAATGAGCGTCTCAATGGAGGACCTGAAAGGGCGATCCAGGCAAAAGTTAGAGACATGAAAAAAAAAGTATATTTGCATCCCGCTAGATTGAGTACCTCACCCTGGGGCAATCTAGGCAAAAATTAGGGATTTGGCAAGTAACTGCATCCTGACAAGACTTTCTGTTCCACAGCCGTCTGTTCGTCAGAGATTCTTGATTCGTCGTCGACTGAAGTTTTAAATACATCGGATTCAAATTGGTAGAGAAATGGTCATTATGTTCAATGTAGCCCTCTTCCAATATATATCACCGATTTCAAATTTGTACAGATCTATGGAGTCTTGCCATTTGCAGATTACGATTCCATCAAATAAATTTGAGCTTTTACACCAATTATTTGCACTCTTAATTGTTTCAATTCAACCAATGTTTTGCATGTTTTAATTAATAAAATGTCGTTGTTTTAAACAAACAAAATTTTTCAAAAAAATTGTTTTTTAATAAAGTGAACATTCACAATGATAAAAGGATACTTAAGAATTTCTCAGTGCTCTCCCAAGGGTGGCATTATTTCCAACAGGGTAAGACCTTTGTTCATATTCCCAGCCTGGCAGTATCCTCATTCTCCAGATTGTTGTTGGGGTTGTTCCCCAAGCAGAGCTTCTGTTGAGATTTTGTGTTCCCAGAGCAGAGTGCTTGTTGGAAACTTCAGTTTTCCTCTCTTGAAGCATTCTCTCCCCAGCGTGGGTGCTTTCCTTTTGGAAGATTCGGAAGTTGGTGGGTTGACATCCCGGTACTTTGTCCTCTCCTCAGTGAAGTCGCCAGCGGAGTTGTTGGTATGATGTACTTCATCTATGCTACCTCTCCTCATCAGGGTGCTTGTTGAGGTTTATGCCTCTTTTCCCTTCAGCAGAGCAATGATTTGTTCCTCCTCAGCAGTTGTGGTTCCTTTTGGAAGGATCAGTTTTTGGTGGTTGATCCCCAACTCTCCTTCTCTGCCTCAGATAAACCTCAGTAGGTTTGTGGTGATGGGTTGTATCTGTGATGATTTTCCCCCTGCAGAGATTTGGTGATTTCCTAATGTTTGTGATCCCCAGTAGAGTGGCTTGCGTGCAGCCAGATTCTACTTGTATGTTCTGTTCTCTTCAGTAGTTCTTGCCTATGCAGTGAGTTTTTGTTTCCCAGCCAAGACTGGTGATTCCCCTGCAGAAATCTCGGGATTTCTCCATTTCCCCAACAGATTTGTCTTTGTGACATTTGCTGCCTGTTGTGAACTTCTGTTCCCCAGTTGGGTTGACTGATGATCCATCACTCAGAGATTTTGGGAGTTCTTTGATATCTCTGATTTTCCCAACAGATCTTTGCTTTTTAGCATTTAGATCCCCAGCAGATTGGCTTTCCGGTTGGATTTCTTGGATTTTCCTCTGGAAATGTAGTATCGGGCGTTTGATTCCTGGACCTGTTTGTGTTAGAGATTTCTGTTTTGTCAGCATTCATCAAACATAAATCACGCATATTCATGCATAATCATAAACATACAGATATTCATGTTGCATTTTTGCCATATATCTTTTGTTTGTTGTCTCCTGCTAATGGTGA
The DNA here is from genome assembly GCF_024323335.1 of Lathyrus oleraceus. NCBI lineage: Eukaryota > Viridiplantae > Streptophyta > Magnoliopsida > Fabales > Fabaceae > Lathyrus > Lathyrus oleraceus. The sequence continues at coordinate 431,040,267 of NC_066585.1, read as the reverse complement.
TATAGATCTCTCCAGTAGATCTCCCCAAGCAGATGTCGGGTGTCTAATCTCTCAATATAGAGTCAGCCCTTTAAGTAGAAAGTATTTATCCTTTCCTGCCATTTCCCCACTGAGATACATCCTCGTGGATGACGGTTGTTTCCGTTCCCTCCCAACACACATAATGGGACGGGTTTTCCCTTTTGAGTTCTATCCTCATTAGGAAGAGTCTTGTTTCAGGTCGCCTTTTTGGTTTGATCCTAAATTGGCCTTTTTTCAACTGTCTCTTGTGCTTCCCTGTGGAATAAATGAATAAATTTCCCAATAACCGGCAATAGTTCATCCCATCCCCAGCGGAATCTTTTGGGCCTTCTACCCAGTAACCGGTAGTTATAAGTCCTATCTTTTTGGTTTTCTACCCAGTAACCGGTAGTTATAAATCCTGTATACCTTTGTTCCCTTTGTGGACTATGTGGTTGCTTACCCAGAGGTTGGTATTTGTGAACATTTTTGTTCCTCAGCAAGAATCGTTGGTGTTCTACCCAGTATTCGGTAGTTGTAAATCCTATTTTCTTGCTCTCCAGCAGAGTTTGTGGTTTGTTATAAACCCTATTTTGTTTCCCCGTGCGGAATTGTGATCCTTTCACTCCCCATGCGGAGGCTTTGGTTTTCTACCCCGTAGTCGGTATATGTGAACCCTAATTCTTTTTATCCTCATCCGAGTTGTGGCTTCTACCCAGTATTTCGGTAGTTATAAGTTCTATCTCTTTTCCCCTAGCAGAGGTAACCTTTGTGGTTCATTCTGGTTAATGGTGGATTTTTGTGGTTTTCTACCCAGTATTCGGTAGTTGTAAATCCTTTGTTCTCCCCTTTTGCAGTGTTAACCTAGTTGTTCATCCTAACCGATGACGGTTACTCGTCCGTGGTTTTCTACCCAGTTTTCGGTAGATGTAATCCCCTCTTGTTAGTTATCTTCATCCAGTATTCGGTGTTGATATTCCCTCCTTGCTTTTGGGTAATTGCTCTGAGTAAGCAATCGTATTTCCCAGCAAGTCTTTTTGTGGATAATTGTTGTATGCTAGCAATTTTTATCCTCAGTGGGTCCTTTCACCGTTTGTCAGTGATTTGTTCCCCGGATCATTGATGTTTATCAATGCATCCCCAGTGAGTCCTCTTTCATTTACCCTTTTGCTTGGCAATGATTGTTGCTCCCTTTGATCAGTCATCTTTATATACCTAGTTTAGGAATCCCGATGCCTTTCTTTTCGGTCGATTTATCCTTTATTAACCCAGTAACCGGTTATGGATAATCTTCCATGCGAGTATATTATTCACGTTCTGAAGGTAATGGATAATATATCTCATGCACTCTTCAGTCGAAACCTGTTGTGTTTCCCTAGTCGAGTAAGATGCGTGTTCCTTTTGCGGAATCGAATATTTGTTTCTCCTGTTTTTGAGCGTATTTCCAAATAACCGGTGATATGTCTCCTGGATAATTGCCGGATGCTTGCAATTTATCCTCAGCGAGTTATCTTTCGTTTGCCCTGTTGTTGTTGGTAACGATTGTTTCTCTTTTCGGTCGGTCACCTATTATATACCCAGTAACCGGTATCCCTGGTGTTCCTTCCATGTGAGTATACTATCCACGTTCTGACGGTAATGGATAATATATCTCATGCACTCTTTGGTTGAAGTCTTTTGTCCTTCCCCATTTGAGTAAGATTCGTTTCCCGTTGCGGAGTCGAATGTCCATCCTGTAAGTCGATTTGCTTTTTCAAGCCCTCCTCTTGGGATGATGAGTGTTTTGGCAGTAAACACCAATTCACGCTTTGGTTGGTCACCTATTATATACCCAGTAACCGGTATCCCTGGTGTTCCTTCCTTTCTGCTCCCTATTATGACTTTGGACCCCTGTGGAGTCAGATTTTCCTGAGTTGATGTACCTTTTTCAGGTCTTCCTCAGATGTTTGGTTGATTGATATCTCTCACCCTTATACCGGTCTTAGATATTCTTTCTTCCTGAGCTTGTTGTTCTTTCACCCAGTAACCGGTGTATAGATCACATGTCTCTTTGAGCTTGTTACCCAGTAACCGGTAACACCTCACCTTGCAGATTTTCTCCAGGAGAGTCTCTTTGTTAGACATCCCCAGTGGTGTTTCTGTTGTGATTTACCCTTCTGCTGTATTGGCGTTTTCCCCAATATATGCAAGTTTGTTCCCCGACTGGGAGGTTCTGTGTGAATCTTTTTCCCCAGTCCGAGCCCGGATATTTATCCGAAGTATCCTTTGTGGATAGTTTGAGTCAGCTTGAGTCTTTCCATTGGATGTGTCTTCCTTTGGAATTCTTTTCTCCCTAGTTTGAGTCCTTTACTCCCTAGTAAGGTCTCCAGTCCAGTTGTGTCCTGCTCACGCAATGTCAAGTTCTTGTTTTTCCCTAATTCAGAAACGTGTCTTGCTCACGCATTTCTTTTCTTATCCCCATGAGAGTCCTGTTAGAGTCTTTGTTCCTGGTGAGTGTATTACTCCGATGGATCGTCTTTTCTTCTTTGTGGACTCATATTCCCCACAGGGATAGTTTGTGTTGCATTCATACATTTGCGTCATGAGGTCTCTTAGGGACCAAAATTTGTCTCATTATTGTTATTTAAGCCCATTCTACCGCGTCAAGATGAAGACTTTAACCTTCACTTCTCCGGCTAGAATGACCTTAAATATGGGCATCTGTAAGACCCCAATTTTGTCCCTAAGATCCCTCATATCATCATATCATATCATTGCATTGCCTCAAGGATCATTGTGCACCTTGCTTCCTTCCCTATGGGTGTGATCTTCTTGAGAGTGACTCTTGATCACCAAGCATTCCTTGCATTTATATGTCATTGCTTTTCTTTTAATCACTAACCAAAGTACAAAAATATGTCATTTAACCCTTTGACTTGCAGAGGAAGCATTAACAGGTCAAACACATCAAAGGCATCCATTGAGCCATAGATGGTGGCCATTCTTGAGATTTGGACCCCACAATCAGTCACAAGAGTTCATATGAGTTATGATGACATTTTGAAGTAAAATCCCTAGTGGTAGAGGCTTGAATCTCATCAGACCATTTTCAGATCATCTGAAGACCTAGAAAGTCAACTGCAAAGTCAACTGTGGATTTTGAGGTGGGAAGTGATTAGAAATACTTCATTCATGTTCAAACAAGTCTCATTTGATATTTCAAACACCCACATTGAAGAATTTGAAGCCCAGTCAAAATTTTCCCAAAATAGAAAGTGACCCATAATTTGAACTTTCCAAAAAAGGAAGGGTTTTGGACCAAATTCAACTCAATCTTACATCATCAAAAAAGGTTCAAATGAAATTTTGGTGAACATGAAAGTTGTGGATCTTTCTCTCCCATTTCCAAAATGTCCAAGATCATGAGCATATGATGTGTGGTTGAGGAGATATGATCCAATCATTTCCAAATATGCATGTGACTTCAAATGGCCATATCTTTTGATTCAAACCTCCAAAATGAGTGGTTCTTTTTGCAATATTCTCCTCTTGACCTCTAATTTCCAAATCATGCATCACATTACATGAATTCTCATCACATGTTCATTTGTTAATCCATACCTTTTTTGGAGGGAAATTGCAAAATTCAAAATTGGTGCATTGTATGGACTTTTTACCATTGCCATTGGATTTAAAAGAGGATTTTAAGTGACTTTGATGAGAGAAAGAGTACTGTTCACGTGTAAATGGTACATGCACCATGCAAATTTTGGATTTTGGGCAAAACACCTTATTATCATTAACCAAACTAATTATGGATTAATAAAGTCATTAAGGCTTCATATAAATACCTAAACCCTAACAGAATTGAGGGAGGTTAATCATTTTTTTCACATTTCAAGATCCAAATTCTCTTTCACTTCAAATTTTTCTCTCATTCATAATTCCATTTTTTTCTAAATAGCATTGCATTTTGACCTCATATTCTTGTTCCATAGCTTGGATTTAGTGTAGATCAAGTGCTGTTTTGCTGAATTCGTGCAAGAATAGTGCAGTTCATGTTCATGAAGTTGAAAATGGCATTTCTATTTTGAGCTAGATCCAACACCATTCAAGCTTCAATCGCTTCATCAAACTTCATTTCAAGCATTGTAGAGTAGATTTGGACCAGTACAAGCTGTGAATCGTGGCATTTCAAAGGTTCTGCACTTCAAGAGGTCATAATTCGAACCTTTTAATTTTGAAATCCATGTATATATTGTTGTAGATCTTGTTCTCCCGGTAATTCTGGTGAAAGAATCATGTGATTTGATGCACTATTGACTGAGTTAGGGTTAATTCAAGTTTCATGCACGAATTTTATCTTGTTCGATTCTCTCTTAATATGTGGAATTATGCTTAGCTTTTGCTTGATCCACGATCTATGTTGCACAAGGATTCGAATGGTATAAATATTGTTGGATTCTGGAATGATTTTGGATTTTCTGGAAATTTGCATTTGAAGTTCATCTTCATCTTCATGAGGAAGATGAAGATCATCACGTTTTCCAGATTCGCTATGAACTTGCTATGAATTTGCTACGAGCGTTCATGATTTGCTACGAATTCTAGAAATTGCGCCAGGCTTAGGGTTTAAAGCCAAAACACTGTCGTTTTACTTAAGCGCGCATATTTGAAAATCAACCAGGTTCGATCCTAGCCGAGCGAACTTTTCAAATTGCCATCCATTTTCACATGTTTCCCTCCATTTTGCCATGCTTGTACATTTTTGAACTTCAATTTTTTCCCAAACTTCATAAAATCATAACAAATTGAAAACGCATCCAATTTCATCCCAATTTTTTGCAAAATGCTCCTTATTCTGTCTACTTTTTTTATGATCATAAGTTGGAAACTTGTGCTTGGCTGGATTTTATTTGGTGCTAGGTTATGTGATCATGTATCCATTTTTGACCTTGCCTTGTTCAAACTATCATGAAATGCTTGTTTTTAATCCAATGAACTTGAAATTTTGCATGCTGATTCTAGACACATTGGTGGACATTTTGGTTTCGGTTTGACATTTTTCTCATTCACCATTTCTGTTTTATGCTTGTGTTAACATGGTGTGACAATTTGTGTCACACATTTGGTTGTCTAACTTGTGCAATGTGATTTCCATGCCAAATGATTTTTGTTGCTTTTGATTTTTTGTATGTTGATCATGTTAGATGTCTTGAATGTTCATGAATTTTTCCAGATTTATTTGAATCATTTCTATTTTGATTTGAATTTTTCATTCATGATGATCACATATAAGCTTTGAAATTGCTTTGAACTTCTTTTGATCATGAAATGCTTTTGATGATTGATTTTGATGTGAGCCTTTTTAGGATGTGTCAATATGTGTTTGAAGTTGCAATGTGTTGAATTTCAGCTCCTGTTTTTAGTTCTTTCTCCATCTTTGACCCTAGGCTTTGACTTAGTGGTTTGTTGCTTACATTTGATCTTTGATTTCAGGTTGAAGCATCCAAGTTCCATAGTTGATGATGCTTCATCATGTGAATATTGATATTTGCTTTTGATTACTAACATTGTGTGTTTTGTAGGTTGATGCTAACTCATTTGAGTTTTGCCTTATGGCTTACACATTTTGTACATTGGAATTGTCTGTTGCTTATTGACTGTTGTCTGTTTGTCTGAGTATTGTACTGATTTGTTTAGTGTTTCCACAGGTACCTAAGTTGCTTTAAGTTCATTTGAACTTTGCTTTGCTTGGTTGCTTAACCACTTAGGTATAATTTCTAATCCTCATGTAGTCTGGAAGACCTGTCATGTTACTTTGGCAGGCACCTGTCTGAAGCCCTCCTTAAGAGGCAATGCTTGTGATTGTTTAATTTTGTGCCAAGTAGGTAAAGTCCTCATAAGAGGCAGTTGTTTCCTATGATCTGGGAGGAGTTGGGACTAAGACCATTGATTGGCATTCCATTTCCTTGGAGTCGAGTGTAAGACCATTTATTGGCAACTTGTTTCCTCTTGCTTATTGCATTTGTTATTTGTTTCTTGTGAGGAGTCAATTGTAAGTCCAGTTATTGGCATTTGTTTCCTATGATCATTCCTTGGAGATTGGTGTAAGTCTATTGATTGGCATCTGGTATCCATTTTTTGTTTTGTGAGATTGGTGTAAGTCCATTGATTGGCATCTGATATCCCTCTTTGTTTTGTGAGTCTGGTATAAGTCCATTGATTGACATCTGGTTTCCAGTTATGTTGCTTATTTGCCTTGCCTGTTGCCTTTTCCAAAGGAATCACTTGGATCATCTACATATGATCTCAAGAGGTGAACATCTAAGAAGTTTTGCATCCTTTAACCTCACCCTTTTTTCTTCTAAATCTCCATTTGCATGTTAACCCAAAACCTGAAAACTATTGTGCAAACATTTTCATCTGTTTTTTAAAACTAGAAACCTAGGCCTTAAGCCTCTGATTTTCAAACTTCATTTTCATAATACTTCTTCTGAATTGAATTCTAATCATACTTTGACTTCATTTTGTGAATAATCCTAACTGGTTAACTTCACTCATTCAATTGTTTTGTGGCTCAAGTCCACTTCTTGAAAAGTTTTCATACATTAGCCGTAGATCTCAATTATCTTAGTGGTTGATGTGAATCTCACCTTTTGTCCTTAGTGATTGAATTGTCAGACTTCCTTGCTTATTATAGGGCATGGTCCCTCACTAGCAAGTTGAAGCTTTTCTCACATGGTGGACTTGTAGTTGTATAGGTTGAGTTTTCTCCCATGGATAATGAAAGACCTTAGGGCTTTTGTTTAAAATCAATCCACTCATATCTTGGAAATCTTTTAGCCGAACTACGGCGTTTTGATCCTTACCTTCCATGGAAAGGTACGTAGGCAACGGGTTCATCCATTCAAACACAAAAATAATAACTTGTACATTCTTTTCTCATCCCTTCAATCAATGTTTGCACAATAAAAACTTCATAAACAAATAACATTTCATACAACAAGTTGTGAAAAGGGCTCCCTAGGAGTACCTAGGACGTTTTGGGTGCCTAACACCTTCCCATTGCGTAATTAACCCCTTACCCAGATCTCTGACCTTTTCATTAGTTTTCCATGTGTAAAACTTCTTAGGCTTTTGTTCGCTTTTTAGTCGTTCCTTTGGATAAATAAAAGTGCGGTGGCGACTCTATCTTTGTATGCTTTACTTTTGATTTAATCAATAAATCATAAAGTGACAAATACACCGCTACAATATGATCTAAGGATTTTGAGAAATTGGGTGTAAGACACTGCCCCTAGAGTCATGGACTTCCTTGACTGTCAGCCGCTTATGTGAATTTACTTGCCAAGTTACTGTTTATAGCGATAAATTCATGACCATTAAGCTATGGAAAAAGCTTAACATCAATAAAACCAGAGTCGCCACCGCACTTTTATTGTTTCCAAAGGAAAAGGGAAAAGTACGAACAAAACCCAAAGATAAGAAGTTTTGAAATCAAAACTAACAAAATGCCAGAGATTACAGGTAAGGGGTTTGGTTACACAGAGGGAAGGTGTTAGCACCCAAAGTGTCTTAGGTACTCCTAGGGAGCCCTTTTTTATGTGTGCGTATGTGTTTGGTATAAAAGATGTTTAAAAAATAGAGTGTGGGGATCAGAAAAGAATTCATTGATTATATTTTTGTGTTTGACAAGACCTTCGGACTTCTGCCTACGTACCAACATAAAAATGAACGATCAAAACCTCGTAGTTCATGGTATCAATTTCAAAATGAGTGGATTGCTTTTAACCAAAATTAAAGTTAAAAGAGGCATAAAGGGGCCAAAAGTTTAAATGACTGTTAATTCGTTTTGTCTTTTGAAATTTTAAGTTAATATGATTAGATTTATTTACAAGTTTAATTTAAGAAAACGGTTTGAAAATTCATTGGCATAAGGCCAAAGCTTCTAATATTAAAGCAAAGTCTATGTTTTGAAATCTCAAGCAAAAATGGTTTTTGAAAAGAGGGAGAGATTTTATAATTTAAAAAGTGGGAGGGGATGAAGAGACTAATCCTAAACATAAATTTAAAAGTTAAGAGTTGAAAAGATCTGACCAATGGGATGCAATCCAACGGACAAGAATGTCATATAGAAAACCCACTTTCCTTTTGGACTTTGAGTCAAGCAATTATCAATAAGCAATTAGCAATATCAAGCATCATGAAGATCAAGGCATCAAATAAAGATGGCCACGTCCAAGCAAGAAAATCCCATAGCTAGCAGTCTTCTTTGTCTTCTTATGTATCAGATGAAATAATCCTTCATCAACTCAGAAGAAAGCCCCAGACACAAGATCAAAGTAACAGTTGCATCAAGATCATGTAGCAGATAAGTTCAAATAAATCCCAATACTTGCATCAGATGAAGGTTCAATTCACAATAACTTGGTCTCAAAATGTTGGCATTGGCCAAGTCCTTTTGCATATGGAGTGTTGCTTAATCCTAAGTCCCAAAATTCAGATCAAGCTCAATAGTCCACTCAAACATTTTTTAGGGTTTTTGTTGTTTATTAAGTATTTTAAGGTCCTAAGACCACAAGCACAATCAAAATACACAAATAAATATATACAATCACAATATATGGCTCAAATGAGCATAATGGAAATAGCATAAACATAAACAAGTTTAATGAAATGTAAATGACAATGAATGATAAATGACTAGAAATTAAATTTCATAAAGTAAATGACTTAAAAGTAAAGCAATATTAACAATAGTTAGTCAAATGTTAGTCAAGGTTAATTGAATGTTAGTGATGTTTTGCTTTTTAATTGATTAAGTCATTCTTTGGAGAACACTTAGCCATCTATTTACAAGCAAACTATCTAAGGCCAGGCAATAAAAATTTGGGTGTTAATGCACGTTAGAAATTTGGTATAATGAACCTGTAGTCCATTCATTGTAAATGGACAAAGACTGAAGCTCTACGAAGGAGGAGACATTCCAGCATACTACTCAAGCCACACCCTGATTGATCCACCAATCCCTACTACTATAGGTGTATAAATTCTAATCGTCAAGCTAATGACGTTAAACAAGCGTTGCGTGGGACGCAACCCATGGTTTTTCTTTCATTTTACTTTTTCGCATTTATTTACTTTTATTTTTATTTTATTTTATCATATTTTGCATTGAGACTAAAAATTTGAATGGTTTGCAATTTCAGGATCACTTTCTTAACTTTTACAGGATGCAGGATTTCGATGATATGCACGTGGCCTATATAGATAATGCTCAAAGAGAGCGCTACATCGCTCTGTATCAGCGCCCTATGGCACCCACACGTTATCCTGATCAGCACTGTATGGAGGCACTGGGCATTGAGCCGAGTATCAAATTCCTTAGCCACCAGCTTCACTGGGACGAGTTTGCTGATGACTTGAGTAACACCTACAGGAACCCGACATTGGAGTTCTTGAGTTCATTCGACTATGACCCATACTCTGGACCAGATGGGTATGCTACTTTCATGCTCTTTGGAGTTGAGTACTCTTTCATCCAGAAAGAGTTCGGCGACCTATTGGGCTTCCAGACCATTCCTGATGCTATCCCGGAGACACCTATGGGATATTTTCTAGGTAAGGAGGTGGAGAAGTTTTGGAGTGATATATCAGGTGGTGGAAGCTAGGATCCATCTACGCAGCTATCTCATGTTATACATAACCCCGCCTTTAGATACTTTCAGATGATATTGGCACATTCCTTCATGGGAAGACCGGATGCAGAGACATTACTGAGTGAAGAGGAGATCTTCCTACTATTTTGTGCATCCCAGTCTCGCCCAGTAGCATGTGGGAACTTTTTGTTATATGGTCTCAGCGGTATCTCCAGATCTTCTGAAGGAGTAATCCATGTGGGCGGGATCATCCCGTAGATTGTTGTCGCTTTAGGTTTGTCTTGCAAGCTGTCACATCTCCGGATCTACTGTGGGTACACTATCATGGACATCGACTTCTGTTTGACTAGAGGGTTGATGAGGAGAGCCTCTTTCCACCCATGTCAGTTCTGATTGCTGGTCGACAGTGAGGCTATCCATTATTTCACACTGCCAGATCCTATGATGACCAGTGTGTATGATCCAGCGAATTGGAGTTATGTTCTGGAGGGCCAGGGAGAGACCGTCGAGGAGCCGAGTCACCACCCATTGCTGAGTACACGCCTACAACGCCTTCTCCCAGGATCACTGTTTTCTCTAATAATCTTTCATTGCAGACCCCCGACATCCGCACCAAGATTGCTGAGTGTCATAGAGAGATCGCAGAGCTTAGATAGGAGGTGGCTGACCTCACTTTACAGATGGGAGTGTCTGATCTCACCCACGTTACCGAAGCCGACTGTTTATATCAGGAGATCGCAGAGCTCAGGCAGGAGGTAGCCATGCTCCGTGGATCCACTCAGGAAGACGACATCCCTACTATATGATCTCACCATTTCATCTTATTTTATCTCTTTTTTTATATTTCTCGTATTTGCATAACTCATTTTATATTATCGCATTTGGAATATTATATAAACTATGTCTATACATTGATATTTCTACTTTTATCTATATATGTCTTATGTTTGATTTATTTGCATTTTTTTATTTTAGTTATTTATTTATTAGTCTAATATTTAATTTTATTTTTATTTTTATTTTTACTTTTACTTTTATAAAAAAAAAATTATGCAAGCCAATGATACTAGGAAATCAAAAGACAAATGCTATCTGGACCCCTCAAAGCCAAAAGACAAGAGAAGCCCAAGCCAAAGGACCAAAATCCGGCCCAACCAGATTTTGCCCTGTGGTGCCCGCCACAACGTCTGTAAAAGGTCGGGGAAGAATCCCTTTCTTCACCATTTTCACACCTTACAACCTTACAAACCCATTTTTCCACCTTGCAAAAACGTCCTTGAACCCACAAAAAGCTCATACCTTTCTAATCACCACACCGTACAAATCATTTTTTCGATTTCCATTTTCATTTACATCCGTCAGATTTCATAAAAATCCAACCTTTTCACATTCCACTTCATCTTCTTCGTCACTTTTCAAGAGCTACACAAATGGAGTTTAATGGATTCATTCTTCGAGGAGGGAAACCGGGGGATAGAAAAAGAAAAATCATTGAACGGTTGCAAAATCGGGAGATCCTCCTGATAAGGTATGTTGACGAAAATTGTCTCTAAACTTTAGGTATATATCATAGCATATTTCATTTATTAGATAACTTAGGTTTGCATAATTTCTTTTCCAACAAAGAACCTACCTATGAGCGATTGACAATTGAATTTTTGAGTTCCTTAGTATATATTGTCAATCCTAACAATGCTAGCACAGTTGGTACTGTCAGATTTAGAATGTTTGTTGTTGAATATGAATTTAGTACCGACGAACTAGCAAGCTTGTTAGGAATCCCTCATGGGGACGGTGCTATTTGTGAGGCCCCTTTGGATTCGGATTGGTCAGTTGAGGTGTTCTCCTTCTGGCAGAGACTGTCAAGCACTTCCATAAATTCTTTTGAGGGAGTTCTTGCCTCGACTATCTATAACCCGATCATCAGAGTTTTAAGATATCTATTGGCATGTACTATTTTTGGCCGGGAGAATCCAAATAAGGTTAATGCTAGAGAGCTTCTATTTTTGCAAGGAAGCCTCACAAATAAACGAATTAATTCGGTCCCGTTCATGCTTGCACATATGACCTTAACTTTGAATAAAGCGGGACCGATTTCTTTTGGTTGATTAATTACGGTTATTGCTCGGGCGCTTAACCTGAACAATGAGATGGCTACCCTAGACCCCTTACCTCCTCGCACAATTAACCTAAAATTTATGAGAGACATGAAATTATGTCGTTTGAGGAAAGAAGGAGGCTATATGCTTATGGTTCATGGTGTAGCCATCCAATCTGTTGTTCTACCTTGCACTAGACGTACAAATGTACGAGATGAAAGGAATTGGACCTACGCTTTAGATGCTCCACCTGTTTTAGGTCCTCTTCCTCCTAACATTCCTGATGAGGCGGGACATGACACTGATGATGAATATGATCGGAGAGAGAGATCTCCCGTACCCCATGTGTCCCCCCATCATCCTTCACCATCACACACCGCACCATCTTCTTCTTCTGTAGGTACCACTCCTGGATTTTATATTACGGAGGAGATTTGGCGTGACCATATGGCTAGAGAGCAAAGGCGTGACGACCTACTCTCTACCAGCCAACAACAACTGGCGAATAACATGAGCTTCATGCAAGAGTCGCAACGAAGGATAGACAGGTCTTATGACACTGTTATACAGTCCCTACAAACGATCACAGATACACAAGCCCGTCAGCGACACCACCACCGTCAGCATATTGCACTCATAGAAAACACTCAAGGTTTCATTATGGGTAACCTTCGAGAGGTGAGGACCGCTCAGGATGCCCTGCAGGAGAGGATGGATCAGAGAGATCGTAGTCGTACCCGATCCAGTCGTCCACCTCAGGATGGCGAAGGCACCAGTGGTCAGCAATAGGTTGTTAGGTAACTCTTCCCTTATCTTATTTCGAAACATTGGGGACAATGTTCGATTTAAGTGTGGGAGGAGACTCTATCGTTTTTTCTTTATTACCTTCCTCGTCTTTCCTTTATCGCTTTTCTTTGTTGTTTTTAGATAACTGTTTATTTTTATTTTCCTTTTAGTTGTTAATTATGCTTTCTAGTATAATGCATGAGTCTGACGAGTCACCAAATATAGTATATCTTTAGTACAATCTAATCTCCCCATACCTTTAGCCCCACCAAAATTTTTTGCAAAAGAAAACAGTGTTATTCCGAAAGTTTTCAGGTTTTAAAGACATGTTTTGAGTAAGGATGCGGGGACTTGGGAGAACTTTGGGAAACATCAGTATTATTTTAGCACCATAGACTTCGTAAATATAGGAACCACTCCCGAAACCCCATATACCATGGCCTTAATCATCATTTCCGTATAAGTCCTCAGTAGTTTATCTCAGCAGTCAGCTTCAGCCCACGCATCCTCTACGTAGGCTGAAGCCGATGCAAATAAGTGAATGATCCAGCAAAAAAAAAATGCAAAAAGGCAACTCCGGTATAGGTGACCCTCATTTAAACCAAAGAATTGTAAAAATTTGCTACAAAAATAAAAAGAAAAAGAAAAAGGAAAAGAAAAACTTACCCACTGTTAGTTGGTTCAAAAGTATCTGGCACTGAACTCGGTAGGGCGGATTACGATCCGATCCCCCACAACTACAGTTAGGTCCAATAAAAGGGTTTACACATATTTATGTTCCAGAAACCCCATGCTCAGATCATAATCACTAACAGGCCACTCTACTATGAAGCATGTACGGATAACGGGCTTAATGTGATTGCGCCTGAATGAAAAGGACACAAAAAGAGATGAACAGGCAGGCCTAGGTATTGTGGGATAATATGGGTTGGTTAATATAGGAATGGAGTTTATGTCCATATTTGCGGATTAGTGTCATCATGATACCCTTAGTTCACTCAGTTAGTACCTATCACTACATCCCGACTTGAACTTAGAATTTTTATCTGAAGCACTCGTTTACACCAGTTTTTCTTTTATGAGCTTTTTAATATTTTGCTTGAGGACAAGCAAAGGTTTAAGTGTGGGAGAGTTTGATAACACTGAAATTTACCGTATTTTCGACTCCGATTTCACATGCATTCTAGTTGTTTTATTGTTATTTTGTTGTGTTATTACTATGTTTTTCTTTGTTTTCAGGTTTTTACTTTAATCGGAGCCCTGATCGAGAAAAGGAGTGAAAAAGAGCTAAAAACCCTAAAATTTAGCATTTTGTACTTGTGGCTTCCACCATGGCTGGCGCCATAGACTCTGCCATGACGTGTCCAAGCTCAACCTCCCTCAACTTCCACGTTCCCCACTACTTCCACTAAGGCGCCTCAGATTGGCCTTGTGGCGGGCGCCATGGTGTCGCATTACACGAAAAATCGGCGGGAAACAAAGAACAACAGAGCCGCCACCGTGCGTTATTTATCCCAAAAGAGGGAAAGGAAACGCTCAGAGTAAACCTGGAAAAAGCATGGTCTCGCGACCAAAGAGAATGGGATCGGGAGTCGGTTATACGAAGGGAAGGTATTAGCACCCCTACGCATCCATCGTACTCGACGGGATCCACGCACAAAAGGAAGGAAAATGGTTGCTAAAACACTGCTCAAACAAACATCTACACAGGCTGAAAGAGACACAAGAAAACAAACAAGACTGACTCGGCAGGATATCGCATCTTGGGCCTACTTAGTCTATCAAGCATAGACATCAGAGTCAAAGTAGTTCGAACTGGGGGAAAACATGCTCGCTAGGATGTCGCATCCTATGCATACGTATCTTCTCGGACGAAGAAGAATCAGAGCATTCGTAGCTCGGCTAACACGCACACAAACAAAGCAACACAGGAAATCGACTGCCAATCGTTGGGCTTACGTCAAACTCCTACACAAAACACGGGCAAACATGGAACCCGAATGCCAATAGCTGGACTTACATCAGCTTCCGAACCAAAACGCACCCACACTGGAAACCAGATTCCACTTGATGGACTTATTCCGGACTCCAAGCACACAACAAGAGGATACGGAATGCCAATCGCCGGGCTTACATCCATCTCCTGACACACACAACACAAAACAAAACGGGCGCCCGGAGAGATCTGCTCATCTCCTGCCTACGTACCTCATCTGGTATGAGGATCAGGGCGACGTAGTTCCCCTACGAAGAGACACAGGACTAGTCTAACCAGATAACAGAGGGAGACACAACTAGGGAGACTAACTCGAGCCTAGATGTTATCATGCAAAATCATCCCTAAGTCAAGGTTGCTACCTAACTTGCACATGGAGCAAGCCTATCTTAATCAGCACAAGCAGCAAAGCAAACAATTACAGATAGCACACACTATATACACACCAAGTGGGGCTCAAACAATGGGTTAGGCTGCAAGAGCAAGCCAACTGGAAGGGTAATGTTAGCTCTTAACCTTGACATTGAGAGCCAAGGTGAAGCCAGATGAAAGGTGAGTGAAGATGAGACTTCACAACTCTAATCCCTGGTCAGGGAGAGCTTCAGACAATGAAGTGTGGGTCCAGAAAGTGGGAACCCTTCTACACTTACGACACTGACTCAACTGATCTTGGGTTACTGTCCACAAGGCATCAACATGTGATGTGAGCCAAGGGACGACTCAACAGAATAGCAGGAGGTGGACTACACACCTCTTGTGTCTGCCAATTGCCTTAATAAAGGTCTTTACCTGCTTGGGGACAAAAATAAACAAGCACAAACATTGCCTCTTAAGGAGGACTTCAGATAGGTGCCTGGCCAAGTAACAGGCCAGGTCTTCCAGACTACATGGAGAAAAGAATGTTATACCTCAATGCAAATGCTTATCAAGCAAAGCAAAGCAATATTAGAAACTAATGTACCTGAAATCAATCAAATACAATCAGTACTCAGGCAAACCAACATTAAACAGCAAAAGTTAACAGTTAATCTGTACAGTCAAACACAATCACAATGCACAAAGGTGCAAGCCCTAAAGCTCAAACTCAAGTATCAAATCCTACAAAACAAAGTCAAAGTTAGCCATAGACAAATCACAAGTCAACTCCAATGGAGGCACATCATCAAGCATAGGCCATTGTGCTATTAACCTGAAACACAACTCAAAAGTGAGAGTACAAGACCACTAGTACAAGACTAGGGTCAAAATGACATCAAAAAGTCAAAACAGAACATGAAACTTATCCGAAATCAAAATCAAACAATTAAGAATCCAATCCAAGTGGTTCCACATTCATATCATTCATCATCATCATTTCATGAAGGAAAAGGTACAAAACATGCAATTTGCAACCTCAAAGGACAAAACAGAATGATCACAATCAAATCAACATCAAAACATTTCAATAAAACCCCAAAAAATTCAAGCTCAAGCAGAACACATTCAACAAGCAACATACCAAATTTCATGCTATTTGGATAATAGGAAGTCAGTCAATGAAAATCAACAAATCATGGTATGCAAAAACAAGCTTATACAAGGTATCAAATTGAGCCTCAACTTCAAGCAAGTGTAGAACAGAAATGGCATAAAATAAATGAACCAAACCAAAGCCAAAATGAAGTTAAACATATTAAGAATCAATCCACAAAGTTTCAGCTTCATATGATAAGGCATGAAAATTTCACAAAGCATGGAAGCTCCACACTCAAAAAGAGTTCACAAATGACCAAACAGCAAAGCAAAATCCCAATCAAATAGGGAATGAATCTAAAAATCTACCAAAAAATCATGCTCAAACTAGACATACAGAAGTAATCACATGCAAAAATTCAGAGCAATTGGCATAGCATAAGCATAGAAACAAAATTCAAGAACATGAACAAAACCTAGTGTGACATACATTGTCACACTCATGAAGACCACATCATATCTCTCAATCCAGGAACTCAAAAATAGCAAACCATATATCAAAATCACCAGGAATGAGTCAAGATCATGCATATAAAATTTCAAGCATTTCCAATAAGGCATCATTATTTTATGATCAAAATGGTAAAACCTATACACAAAGCACACATGATCAAAGGCCTTAGACAAAATTAAAAATCAACCAAGCACAACTTTTGCTATCATGCCTAAAAAAAACTAGAAAGAAATTGGAGATGAATGCAAAAATCCTCACTCAATTTGGATCAAGGATGAATATTCTATGATTTTTTGAAGTTTGATCTAAAAATGAAATAAACATTTAAGAATTAAAATGAAATTAAAGGCGCGGATGGCAATTTTGTAATTATGGAGATCACTTAATGAAACGCTGAGTTTCATTAAGTGACTTGGCAATGCGTGAATGGCCAGAAGCCGCGGGAAACAGGAAATTGAAAACGAAGCCAGGCGAAAAAGATTAAACGCGCGATCTGGAACGAAAACGGAATGTATTCAACATGTTCTTGATATTCATCATGCTCATGAGCAAATTTTCACAAAAAACTATCATGCCATATACCAATCGAAACGTCTCATCATGTAGAACATCAATCCAGCAAGCATTTAGCCTAATTCTAATCATGCTAACCAGATCGAGCCAAGAAAGTTTCACATTCAAATGTTCAGATCTACATATCTTCAACAATACTTGATGAAATTAAGTGATCTAAGTTGCAGTGAGCTCTATGTTCCACGATCTACCTAAGCCACATGTTGATTTTAAGAATCGAAGGATTTGGATTCTTACCTCTATGAAGCAACAACTGCGAAATCGAGCTCCTCAAGGCTCCAATGGTGAAAACAGACGGACTAGGATGATGCAGGAGATGAATAGAAGTGATAGCTCAACTCAGAAATACTCGATGATGGAGAATTCTCAAATTTCCATGGATGCTCAAGGTTGCAACAGTTAGGATTCTGCACGATTCTTCCAATGATAACTTCAAACAGATCTTCAATTTCACCTGCAGAAGAAGATTAGTGCAACAAGAAGCAGAAAGAATCAAGAAATTCGATCCAAAAAGTGAAAAAAGTGTGAAGAAAATTTGAGAGAATTGAGAGAATTTTGGTTTTGGTTCTGAGATTGTGATTGTGATTAGGAGTTTCTGTTATGATTAGAGACTTTATACGGTGTGCTAATCCAAATGCTAATCAAGATTAAGCAAATATGATGTGAATTAGCAAAATGAAGTTGTATGCACAATTGTCCAAAATGGCCTTTTCACAATGCAGCCAATGTAACAGTAAAAGTGCAATTTGAGCAAGTCATATTTGTCATTTAGAATGT
This sequence comes from Lathyrus oleraceus, assembly GCF_024323335.1. Classification (NCBI taxonomy): domain Eukaryota; kingdom Viridiplantae; phylum Streptophyta; class Magnoliopsida; order Fabales; family Fabaceae; genus Lathyrus; species Lathyrus oleraceus. The sequence goes on along the minus strand of NC_066585.1, from coordinate 431,022,429 downwards.
GTTGGAATTGGTTTGGAGTGCAAATGCCATGTATTTCTCAAAAACACATTTTTTCCCACCAAAATATAAATTAGTCCACTTGAAAAATGCCATTTTGATGTGTTGATTTTTGATGAAATGTGATGATGCAATGTGATAGTACATGTCAAATGTGACTTGCTCAAAAAAGAATCATCCAATTTGGCCTTTCCATTCAAAAGTTATGGCACTTTGAATTTCAACTTTTTCTGAAAATGATTTGATCATAACTTGCCAACCACACATGAGAAATGAGTGTTCTTTGACTTTTTGGAAAGGTGAGAACAAGATCTTCAACTTTCATGTTGGACAAAATTCTATTTGAAGCTTGTATGATGAAGTAAATTTGAGGAGAAGAACTTTCCCTTTTTGGCAGTTTCCAATTACAGGTCACCTGCTATTTGAGGAAACTTTTGATCTGACCTCCAATTCTTCAATCTTGATCTTTGAAATGTCAAATAAGACTTGTATGGACATGAATGAAGCCTTTCAAACCATCTCCCACCTTCAAATCCATAAAATCAGGCACAGTTGACCACAGTTGACTTTCTAGGGTTTCAGCTGAAATCCAGCTTGACTGATGAGCTTTGATCATCCAATCTTTGGCCAAACCACTTCAAAATGATCCCATAATCATGTGAACTTGATAAACCAACCCTAGGTCTTTGTCTCAATAGAAATGCACTTGCTTGCTTGATTGACTGATTCTCCTGACCATCTTGACCTAATCTTGGTTAATGACCTAATATGAATATGTATGTACACAAGGTAGGTGCAAATTTGAGGTGCTACAGCTGCCCCTATTCAATCAACTGGGAACCCGAACGGATGAGAGCAACGGCTGTCAGACTTTCAGGGTAAACAGGGATTGAATACCAAGAACCGTAGAAATTTGCCCAATGCGGGGATCCAACAACGGAAACGTCCACTGGGATCTGATATTTATTACTGGGGACTTTGATTTTCTTCTTCCAAAGTGTAAAGTCACCTCCAGACATCTCAAGACGATGAATGGGAATCCGAATCACCACTAGATGCCAACGGACAACTAGGAAAAACTCGACGTTTACCAAGACCAACGGAGAGGTAACCAGACATCAACGGTCGACGGATGAACTGGGAAAGATACAACCACATGTCAGCGGACATAGTGGGAAAAACTCGACGTTTATCGAAACCAACAGAGAGGTAACTCTACTGGGGACGACCAGGAAAAACTCGACGTTTACCAAGACCAACGGAGAGGTAACCAGACATCAACGGACGACGGATGAACTGGGAAGACTCGACCAGACGTCAACGGACGAACGGGAGAAGCTCGACGTTTATCGACACCAACGGAGAAGGAGAATCAACTGGGGACGACCAGGAAAACTCGACCAGACGCCAACGGACGAAAGGGAGAAGCTCGACGTTTAGCGACACCAACGGAGAAGGAGAATCAACTGGGGACGACCAGGAAAACTCGACCAGACGCCAACGGACGAAAGGGAGAAGCTCGACGTTTATCGACACCAACGGAGAAGGAGACCAGACATCAACGGACGACGGATGAACTGGGAAGACTCGACCAGACGTCAACGGACGAAAGAGAGAAGCTCGACGTTTATCGACACCAACGGAGAAGGAGACCAGACATCAACGGACGACGGATGAACTGGGAAGACTCGACCAGACGTCAACGGACGAACGAGAGAAGCCACTTCACTGAAGAAGGGTACAACAACCTGAAACCAAATAGGACGTCACTAACGACTCTACTGGGCATTATGGCTGGGAATCAACCAGACATTAACGAATGACTGGGAATAGGGTATACAATCAAACGTCAACGGACGAATGAGAAAAACTCAACGTTTATCGAAACCAACGGAGAGGTAAATCCGCATGGGGAAGGGTACAACTAGACGTCATCGGACGAATAGGAAAAACTCGACGTTTATCGACACCAACGGAGAGGAGAACTCTGAGGGGAATCATCAGGCATTGCCAAATGATCTGTGGGGAACAAACAACTATACGTCATCAGACGCATAGGAAAAACTCGGCGTTTATCGACACCAACGGAGAGGAGGACTACTGCTGGGGAAGATGACACAACCAAATCATCAACGGATGATTGGGAAAAACTCGACGTTTATCGACACCAACGGAGAGGAGGAATGCTTCACTATGGAAGAAGAACGACGTTACGAACATCGAAAGATGATGTTTACCAGACACTTACGCATGACTGGGAAAACACCGAAAGATGGTGTTTACCAACACCAAAGAAGACCAGACACTTACGCATGACTGCGAAATCACCGAAAGATGGTGTTTACCGACACCAAAGAAGCAACACACGCGGGTGCTGACAGGATACTGACATCTACATGTCAGGGCAAGGCTAAACACTTGCAGGGGATCTCACTGGGGAGAATCAATCTTCCTTTCACCAACGGATGAGGAAATAAACCTCTACGGGGATTGTCCACACCAAATGTTGACTGAAGCAACTGTAGCGGACGTGCTGTACAGATGTTGAACCAAAAATCCGCCTCTGTCGGGGAAGAAAGTGGGATTTTACAACTACCAGTTTGTAGGTAGAAAACCACAAAGATAGGACTTACAACTACCGGTTTGTAGGTAGAAGCCCACAAATTCCGCTGAGGATAAGATTAATGAGTGCCGGTTAGTGAGCAACTATTCATTTATACCACAGGGAAGCACAGGAGACAGCCAATAGGAAGCCAATTCAGGATCGATCCAAAAAGGCAGACTAAATCAAGACATCCTAATGAGGACAAAACTCAATAGGGAAAACCCATCCCAAGGGAAGGGAACAGAAACAACCATCATCCACGAGGATATAACTCAGTGGGGAAATGCAGAAGGACATGACAGACAATTTCTGCTTAAGGGGTCGACTCTATATGGAGAGATCAAACACACCCACATCTGCTAGGGGAAAAGATCCAAGCTGGCAAGATGCTACCACTTGGGGAGTAACAATGCTGGGGATACCCACTCGACTAAAGAGTCACTTGTTGGGGAAACCCTTCTTTCAACCCTGCTGGGGAACCCAATTCTGAAATCGATCCAAGCGAGGCTAAACTCTTTCCAACAACCCAATCTTGGTCACCACGGCTTAGGGCTAATGGATATGCTTGCAATGCAGATGCATGAGTTTTTTTTTAGCGCAATGCCCCATGATCATGGAGATGCCACGCACTAATGATGCAATATGCTATGCTTAACTAATGATGAATGCATAAAACACACGTCTCCTCCGGAGACAACACCGGGGAGCTCCAGGAACTCTGCCGAGGATTTCATTATCACGTCCATTTCCACCCTGCTGGGAAAAGACAACCTTTGCTGGGGATGACCTCCATCGAACCCGATCCGCTTGGAGATTACCCTGCTAGGGGAGGCAGCCCATGCTTATCTCTACTAAGGATAGCCCCACCGAACCCGATCCGCTTGATGGGGGAAAACCATCAACACAACCTCTGCTGGGAAGACATCTTCAGACTCGGAAAACAATCATAACTCCGTTGGGGATATGGTAACCTTCAGGCTTGCTGAGGAGGCACCGATCTCGAATCTGCCAGGGAGATGACACTCTCAAACCCAATGGGAAAATACGGCCTATCGGACACGGGCCGCCCTTCAATTCGTCGAACACTGGTGTTCACCATCCTACCATAGTGTTGACTTTCCACTTTTGAAAACTCCCAGACTCATCTGGACTTTTCTGATTCATCACCTTGTATTCTCGACTCCTCCGTACTCCACGAGGAACGACCTCCCGGGATTCATACAAACTTTCCAGTCCTCAGATTTCTTCTTGATTAGCTTTCAGGGATCGTCGTCACAACTCTGTCACGGGCTTTTCACCGTTCGTCTGTCCATTGCCCCTGGTTGGACTCTGTGGGGATTTCTTTTGTCAAAAAGTTTCATACCACTACCTGCCAGCGAATGAAGATATCTAACAGTACCTGCACAAGAGATTGTTAGATAAAAGCGTGCCCCAGGCGTGCCAACACTTCAACATCTGGGTCACTCAAACCTCCGAATAAGATTTCCAGATTTCAATCTTATAAGCACGCATCGGAAGAGACCTCTATGTTTCAAAATGCAAATATTCTTATCAAAACGAACGGATGTTTTTGTAATCAAAGCGGTAATGAAAACAAAAACAAAACTATTTGACTGAACACGCATTTATTGACTGAAAAAGGGTGGCTCAGAATCGAGCAACACATAGGAAGCAAACCCTGGAAAGAGGCGATTGCGCACAAAAGGAAAAAATCTATCCTAATGGCAATGTGAATCCGTGATCTCATCGGGTTCCAACTCGGTTACACCCCATATATCCTCAAGACTTTCCGCACTTTCGGCCTTCTGAACCAGACGCTTCCGATCGATCTCTGTCGGAGATTAGCCGTGATGTCTTAACCAAAGCACAAACGATCATGCTGGACGCAGTTGTTCGTTTCAATCCCTCTTTTGCCTGGACCACCCTTTCGGGTTTCAATCCACCGGGATACCCTTTCTTGCCCAAGTCGCCCTTGTGGGGTATTCGACTTGCCGGGTGTACAGTTCTTTTCTTTTATTATCCCTAACTTTTGCCCGAACCTTTTCTCTTTTTCTTGGTTCGCCGGGATGCCCTTTTTTGCCTGGACTCTTTTATTCTTTTTGTCCAGCGGGTCTCTTTTTTTTCACGAAGTATCTTTTAACTGCGTCCGCATTCCCAGGGTGTGGCAAATCCTCATCCTCCGTGGTCGTCAACAACAAGGCTCTGCCGGAGAAAACCTTTTCGACCACGAATGGACATTCATAACCGCTTATCCATTTGCCCCCCACGATCGTTGAGGAGGAAGGATCCTTTTCAACACCACATCTCTTCCATGCTACCCACGAGGTCGCACTTCTTGGTTAACAACACGCTTCATTTACTGGGTACAACTGCCCCATGACAAGTAACTGTCAGCCTTCTCCCTCAGTCAGGCTCAACGCGTTATACCGAGTCCTCACCCACTCATCCTTTTTCAAGTTTACGCCCAACGGGACCCCAGGACGAAACCTGAGTCTCAAATGGTAGTACAACCTTCATCCCATACCGGAGTGAGAAAGGCGTTGCCCCCGTAGATGCACGTACCGAAGTACGACACTCAGGATACCAACTTCGTACTCAGCCACCATAGTTGGTGCATTCAAATGTTATCGGGGAAGCATTAGCTCACTCACTTTAAATTCTCCCCATCAGACATCAGAATCCGTTCGGTTTCAGGGTCAGGCCCCTCCTCCGGGATCGGTCACTCTCAATCTTTCGATTCGAGCACCTCGAGATGTCCTCATCAGGGACTTCAGATTTCCTTGGTTGAGAATCATCAATGGGTTGTTGGGCGAGATAACCATACAATACCCTCCTCTTGATTGCTTTCTGGGAGATATACTGAACATCGTATTCAGTCGACACCATTCGCCCTCACGCATCTTGTCCGGTCCATGCTAACTTCTCAAGCACATACTCGATCAGATCCATCTTGGACATCCACAAAGTGGTATGAACCAGCATGTTGTCTCAGTCGGCGAGCAGCCTATGCCAAAGTACATCAAGTTTTCTCGAGCAGTGAGTGTATTGTTTCACAGTCGATAAACTTTTTGCTTAGGTAAATTGCATGCTCTTTTCGACAAGACTCGTCATGCTGCCCCAGTACACACCTCATAGACCTCTTGAGGGCTGTCAAGTACCAAATCAACATTTATTCCTTCCACGGGAGGCATTAGAATCGGAGGTTCCTGCAACTTATTCTTTCATCTTTCCATGCCCCTTGGCAATCATTATTCTACCTGACCGTTTGATTTCTTTTTTTTTTCGGTTCAGGCATTTCTAGTATTGTTTTTTTTTTTTTTTTTTTTTTGCAGGATCAACCTTGACTCCCCTTATCCGCTCACAAGCCTCGGCAGCTTGCTGGACAGCACTCCATAAGTGCACTGATTCGAACTCAACAGTATGAGCTATCTCAAGCTGGCCAAACAACTTGATCAAGTCCACCGGATGCCCCTCTTCTGCTTGGGACTTTGCCATCATGTCATCAACATGGCATTTGCTTTCACGATTAGTCATATCATGAAACAAAGTCACCGTAGCCCTTTGATCCGTGGCACCGACCTTCTTCTTCACCTTATAACAAGAAGGTACTCTTTGGTGTGATGGACATTGTTTACTCCATATCATCTGGCGACAATTCCACTTGATTTTGGCCAGAAAGCCATCCATGAAGGTAAACACTGAGACTTGAGCTGTACTATCAACCAATACATCAATGTGAAGTATCGGGAATTCATCTCTCGAACTAGCTCTATTCACGTCTCGATAGTCCACACACATTCTCATCTTTTAGCACCGGTTTCCGCTTCACCGGAGGACAGTCTTCTCTCCATTGTAGCTCGTGCCCCACAACATGGGTATTCCACCCTGGTGCATCTTGATGCAACCAGGTGAAGATATCAACCTGCTCTTTCAACAGGGCTGCCATTCTGTTCTCGACTCGCCTCTGAAGCGGCCTCAACTTCCATTTCCCTTCTGACCTCGGCGGTACTTGGGATGACAATCTTGACTCGCTCCTCGTGTGGTTGAATCACCTTCTCCTCTTGTCTTGACATCCTGGCTAATTCCAGCAAATCACAATCTTATTCGCCTTCTTCTTTAGCACGATAGCTCGAATTGTCAAAGTCATACAGAGGTGTAACCAAATTGTTATCGATGAGATCAGGAGAATGGTCACTTTTGAGGTCGGAATCAAATGAATCAAAAGGAAAGAGAATAAAAACATTGCCATTTTTATTTTTATTTTTTTAAAACTGCAAAAAGTGAAAAATAGGGAACACCGCTTTAATCACAAAAACATCCATTTATTACTGATGCAAAATGTTGCAAAATGAAACACATGAGATGGCCCTTACAATGGACCATTACGTTTCGGGCAAAACGTATGGCTTTCATGCAAACAAAATAAAACCAGAAATCCTACACCTCAGGATGAGTGACAGTGGTGATTTTGGAGGCTTTCCAGTTGCCTGGTACGCACGACTTTATCCACAACTCGAGCTCACGGTTGCGGTCGATCTCTTCACCCACTGAACGGGCATGATCAGAATCCAGCATTCCTGCACTGACAAATATGTACGACGGACGACGTCCTCTGTTTGGTCTAGACGACTCTTGATCTGGATAACCAATCCCGAACATGTCTGCCTTTACTACTATGTCAATGATCCTGCCCCAGCCTTGGGCCTCTTGGTTCTTCACCACCTCCAAAGCATGTTTATAAGAAGAAATGGACAACTTCTTCTCCTTCTCAGTAACAACAGCATTCTCCACCTTGACGGTTTCGATTGCTTGACTGGGTATTTCAAATTTTTCACTGTCCATTTCCACCATCTTCTGGGCCGTGTCTCTCATCAATCCCTCTATGGTGGCAGCCGCACAACAAATATCAACAACAGGGAGAACTCCATCCTGCATCAGAGGTTTTGGGACCGCAAGCATCAGACCCTTTAACTGATCTTCCTCAGTCACCCCCATTCCTCTCTTGACCTTTTTCACCATCTTCATCTTTACAGGACCCCGCCTGGGTACAGGGTTGGCCTCCCCATTCATTATCTGTGCCAAGCTGATGGTCTTGGAATCCACCATGTCTTGGACGACATGCTTGAAAGCCCTACAACCCTCAACACTGTGCCCGGGTGCCTCAGAATGGAACTCGCACCTGGCATTCTCATCATAGTGTGCAGGCCTCTTCTGTTGTGCTATGGGAATCAAAATCCTTGGCTGGACTAACCCCAAATCCCTCAATCTCCTGAACAGAAGGGTGTAGGTCACAGGTGGTTCCTCAAACTAACGCTCCTCCTTTTTCTTCTTCACCTGGCTCCTAGCTCTCGGTGCCTTCTGTTGAGGTGGTGGTTGTTGCGGCGGTACAGGTGGAGTACCAACAAGAGTGGTTACAGTGGCAGCGTAAGGGTGATAACGATCCTGACTGCGTTCCCTTTTTACCAGCATACCAACTGACTCAACCTCCTTCTTGAACGGACCACTGTCAGAGGGTTTCTTGGCTACAGTGCCAGAGGGTTTGTTCACTTCGGAGGACGGAGCCTTCCCCTGAACATTCTCCACTATCAGCCAATTCTCAATCTTTTCCAATCTCTCAGCCATGGCTTTCTGCCCCAAGGCAAGCCCTTGCACAACACCGAGCAACTCTCTCATCATCTTTTTCAGTTCGAGGATGTCGGCGTTGGGAGGATCCATCAGTTTGGATTTGTTGCCCCTAGCAGGATATCTGAGCAAACGAGCTATACACACTGGTTGACACCTACAAAACAGCAAATGGGTTAGTATGACTCACACATGCAATGTCTATCCGTACCAGGAATATCCCTTCCTTTGATTCTAGCGTCACTGAGACAGATAAACCACGCTGATAAACGGAACCCGGGGATCTGAAATAAACGGAACCCGCTGATAAACCACGGACAGAACTCTGGCGTCCCAGAAATAAATGTCCATAATTCACAGTCACCATCAGTACCCAGAGTCACCAACAAGTCACCATCAAGTCAGCAATACTACCTGTAAAAATGATTATCCCTCCCCACTCACGGGTGTCATCTAGGCCAGGGTAAGGTCGAGAGAAACGCAGCATAAATAACCTTTCGCAGAATATCATCCTGTGCACACCCGATGTATGCACCGATAATATCCCACCAGGGTCTGAACTGCTCGTGATGTCGATGTTCCGCTAAGTGGCGCATACCACCCGCTTCCCATGAATCACTTTATTCCTAGGTTTCCTAGATTTCACTCATAGCCTGGGTATTGGGCCTTTTACCTCGAGTAACTCCCACCCCAAACAGAGAAACACAGCCAGCACAGCAGATGAATATGAACGAATGCACACATTAATGCAAACAATAAATGCAAACAATAAACAATGAATGCAATAAATAGCACAGCTCAAAGCAACCAAAGCCCTAACCTAGAGAACGCTAGGAGAGACTCGCTTAGGGAAGATGGACCAGCAAGAGGTCAACTTCTCTGCATGATCCCTAGCAGAGTCGCCAGCTGTCGCATTACGCGAAAAACCGGCGGGAAACAAAGAACAACAGAGCCGCCACCGTGCGTTATTTATCCCAAAAGAGGGAAAGGAAACGCTCAGAGTAAACCTGGAAAAAGCATGGTCTCGCGACCAAAGAGAATGGGATCGGGAGTCGGTTATGCGAAGGGAAGGTATTAGCACCCCTACGCATCCGTCGTACTCGACGGGATCCACGCACAAAAGGAAGGAAAATGGTTGCTAAAACACTGCTCAAACAAACATCTACACAGGCTGAAAGAGACACAAGAAAACAAACAAGACTGACTCGGCAGGATATCGCATCCTGGGCCTACTTAGTCTATCAAGCATAGACATCAGAGTCAAAGTAGTTCGAACTGGGGGAAAACATGCTCGCTAGGATGTCGCATCCTATGCATACGTATCTTCTCGGACGAAGAAGAATCAGAGCATTCGTAGCTCGGCTAACACGCACACAAACAAAGCAACACAGGAAATCGACTGCCAATCGCTGGGCTTACGTCAAACTCCTACACAAAACACGGGCAAACATGGAACCCGAATGCCAATAGCTGGACTTACATCAGCTTCCGAACCAAAACGCACCCACACTGGAAACCAGATTCCACTTGATGGACTTATTCCGGACTCCAAGCACACAACAAGAGGATACGGAATGCCAATCGCTGGGCTTACATCCATCTCCTGACACACACAACACAAAACAAAACGGGCGCCCGGAGAGATCTGCTCATCTCCTGCCTACGTACCTCATCTGGTATGAGGATCATGGCGACGTAGTTCCCCTACGAAGGGACACAGGACTAGCCTAACCAGATAACAGAGGGAGACACAACTAGGGAGACTAACTCGAGCCTAGATGTTATCATGCAAAATCATCCCTAAGTCAAGGTTGCTACCTAACTTGCACATGGAGCAAGCCTATCTTAATCAGCACAAGCAGCAAAGCAAACAATTACAGATAGCACACACTATATACACACCAAGTGGGGCTCAAACAATGGGTTAGGCTGCAAGAGCAAGCCAACTGGAAGGGTAATGTTAGCTCTTAACCTTGACATTGAGAGCCAAGGTGAAGCCAGATGAAAGGTGACTGAAGATGAGACTTCAGAGCTCTTATCCCTGGTCAGGGAGAGCTTCAGACAATGAAGTGTGGGTCCAGAAAGTGGGAACCCTTCTACACTTACGACACTGACTCAACTGATCTTGGGTTACTGTCCACAAGGCATCAACATGTGATGTGAGCCAAGGGACGACTCAACAGAATAGTAGGAGGTGGACTACACACCTCTTGTGTCTGCCAATTGCCTTAACAAAGGTCTTTACCTGCTTGGGGACAAAAATAAACAAGCACAAACATTGCCTCTTAAGGATGACTTCAGACAGGTGCCTGGCCAAGTAACAGGCCAGGTCTTCCAGACTACATGGAGAAAAGAATGTTATACCTCAATGCAAATGCTTATCAAGCAAAGCAAAGCAATATTAGCAACTAATGTACCTGAAATCAATCCAATACAATCAGTACTCAGGCAAACCAACATTAAACAGCAAAAGTCAACAGTTAATATGTACAGTCAAACACAATCACAATGCACAAAGGTGCAAGCCCTAAAGCTCAAACTCAAGTATCAAATCCTACAAAACATAGTCAAAGTTAGCCATAGACAAATCACAAGTCAACTCCAATGGAGGCACATCATCAAGCATAGGCCATTGTGCTATTAACCTGAAACACAACTCAAAAGTGAGAGTACAAGACCACTAGTACAAGACTAGGGTCAAAATGACATCAAAAAGTCAAAACAGAACATGAAACTTATCCAAAATCAAAATCAAACAATTAAGAATCCAATCCAAGTGGTTCCACATTCATATCATTCATCATCATCATTTCATGAAGGAAAAGGTACAAAATATGCAATTTGCAACCTCAAAGGACCAAACAGAATGATCACAATCAAATCAATATCAAAACATTTCAATAAAACCCCAAAAAATTCAAGCTCAAGCAGAACACATTCAATGAGCAACATACCAAATTTCATGCTATTTGGATAATAGGAAGTCAGTCAATGAAAATCAACAAATCATGGTATGCAAAAATAAGCTTATACAAGGTGTAGCGGTGTATTCGTCGCTATATGATCTATCGATTAAACCATAAGCTAAGAGATACAATGAAATTTTCGAGTCGCCACCGCACTTTTATTTATCCAAAGGATTGGCTAAAAAGCGAACAAAAGCCTAAGAAGTTTTACACGTAGAAAACTAATAAAAAGATCAGAGATTCTGGGTAAGGGGTAAATTACGCAATGGGAAGGTGTTAGGCACCCACTACGTCCTAGGTACTCCTAGGGAGCCCTTTTCACACTTGTTATGCTAAAAAGTTATTTGTTATGACATAAAGATTGTGCAAACATGATTGGGATGATGAGAAAAGAATATACATTTTATTGTGTTATTGGGTTCGAACGGATGAACCCGTTGCCTACGTACCTTCCATCAAAGGTAAGGATCAGAACGCCGTAGTTCGGCTAAAAGATTTCCAAAAGTTGGTGGATTCAGTTTTAAACACAAGCACTGAGGCTTTTCATTATCGATGGGAGAACACTCGACCAAAAACAACATCCACCATGCGAGGATAGCTTCGACGTACTAGAGGGGTTAGCCCTGTTTGAAGTACGGAAGTCTTACTGTCGACTCACTAAGGATAGGCAAGATTTACATCAACCACAAAGATAATTGAAGCCTATGGCTAATGTGAAAAGATTAATGGACAGAGCCAAAACAAGTGAATGAGTGAAGTTAATTGATTGTGATTATGAAAATGAAGTCAAAGTATGATTAAGATTGATTCAAAGAAGTATTATGAAATGAGTTTGAAAAAAAGGTCAAGGACTTGAGTCCAGGTTTTTAGTTAAAAAAAAACATGAAGAAGTTTGCACAACACTTATGTCAAGTTTAAAAGATATAGTGTGAAAAGGTTTAGGACATAATGAATGATGAATGGATGAAGATGGATTGTAAAACTTCTTAGAAGGTTCACTTCTTGAAATCATATAGCAGATGATTCAAGTGTGTCCTTTGGAATGGCAATGGATAATAATAAACAAACAAAGCAAAGGCGGATATCGGATGCCAATCAATGGTCTTATACCAATCTCCTAAAATAAAACGGGATATCAGATGCCACTCAATGGACTTGCACTAATCTCCACAGAAGAAAAACAAAGATGAAATATGGAAGTCAACTGCCAATCTGTCTGGACTTAGGTTAACTCCAAAGTATGGTCCTAGGAGATCCAATGCCACATTACAGGGACTTACAATGGATCCTCACATACAAGAACAAAAGCAACAATATGATCACAGGACAGCAAATGCCAACTTGCAGGGACTTACAATTGCAACCTCACATAAACAAAGAAAGCAAAACATGGATGTCAGATGCCAATCTGTCTGGACTTACTCTAACATACACAGTATGATCTTAGGAAAACAAATGCCAACTTGCAGGGACTTACAGTTGTATCCTCACATACAAACAAACAAAACAACATGTGATCATAGGAGAGCAAATGCCAACTTGCAGGGACTTACAGTTGCTTCCTCACATACAATCGAGTAAATGCATCAGGCGAAGACAAGATGAGTGGCCAAGGTGATGGTCTTACAACTCACTTCCATGTCATAGGAGCAATGGCCAATGAATGGTCTTACAATTGTCCTCAATGGGTAAACAGCAATGATAATGTCACAAAGACAAATGAGATGATCATGCATTAATGGCAATTGATGATGATGATAGATGCATAACATATAAGCAGGCAAGTGCACATGAAGCAATCAATCAGTCAATGAATAACAAACAGCACACTCTATAGCCAAACAATGGGGGCTCACACAAGAGGGTTTGACTTTGAAAGTCCACTGTAATAGGTGAAGGTCGCTCTTAACCTGGCCATTGAGGGGCTCAGGTGAAGCAGATGAATAGGAGATGAGGGGTGTGCCTCATTGCTTCTATCTCAGATCAGAGAGAGCATCAAAGAAAGTGTGGGAGTTCAGAAAGTAGGAACTCTCTCCACATTATTGACTCGATTAGATCTTGGGTTTTTGTCTCGATGCTTCAACCATGTAATGGGAGCAAAGAGAGGACACACTGAATAGTGGGGGATAGATTGCTTATCCCTACCTTCCACCAATTGCCTTACTTGAAGGACTTTTCCTGCTTAGGACAAATTTAAACAAACACAGGCATTGCCTCTTAAGGAGGACTTCAGACAGTTTGCCCGGTCAAATAACAGACCGGGTCTCCAGACTACATGAAGAAGAAGTAATTATACCTCAAAGCAAATGCTAAATAGCAAAGCAAGCAAGTTCAGAGAACTTAGGCAACTAAAGTACCAAAGTGAAGAGCAGTGAAAGATCTTGATGTTTTCTGCTTGCAAACCTTCGATACAGGTGAACACAAAGGCTTTAAATGTTGTATGGATGAAGTTCCTTGGCTCAGCAGTGCTTGCAAATGTCCAGAACAAAGATTGCCATTGTTGATGGTTGGTGAAAACAGAACCAGGAGGCGCAGTTACAGCAAGAATTGGATGATGAAACTGAGCTCAATATGTTGTCTAGGTGAGGGAGGGATCAAGGATTGCTTGTGTATTTTGATGGTTTGCTCAGAATTCACTTTTGTGCAAAAATGCAAGATGAGAGGAGAGTGAATGTTTTTGGTCGGTGGCTGCTTGTCTAGGGTTGGCCAATGTCAGAAAAAAAGACTTTATATGGTCTGTTTTAGGTTGGTTTAAGGAATGATAAGCTTGATTAGCTTAATGAGAATGATTTGCATTTTTGCTAATTGAGGAACAAGTGAAAAGGAGGTGTGTTTGTCTGCACAAATTTGGGCCTGAGCATGCTGCAAATGACCATGCCAATTGCTGCTTTTGGTCTGCTGCAGAATTGTTGTATGTGTTTGTTTGTGTACTTCCTTTTTGCACCTTTTGCCAACTTTGAATTTTAGGTTAAAATGATGGTAAAAAAGTGGTATGATGATGGTTTAGGACTTTGGGCAAGTTTCAAATATGGTTTAAAGCATTTCCCAATTGACCAGATCAAGAAAAAGTCAAAAACTCAAAAAGTCAAAGTTTGGTCAAACTTTGAATTTAAATGAGAAAGGTCCAAAAATGCCATTTTGAATGGTAAGGTTTTAGGTCATGAAATTTATATTTTTGGAAAGAGGATGAAAAATGTGGTTTGCAGGAAAAAACCCCACCAAATTTGGCCTTATGGTTTGAGAGATATGGCTTGTTGAAGTTCAAAAATTGGTGAAAATGATTTGATCATATCTTGACAACCACACATGGGATTTTGATGTTCTTGGACTTTTTGAAAATGGGAAGACAAGATCTTCAACTTTCATGTTGGGCAAAAATTCATTTGGAGCTTGTATCATGATGTAAGTTGAGGATCAAGAAGTTTCCATTTTTGGCAGTTGAAATTACAGGTCCACTTGCTATTTCTGGAAAATTTTCGATTTGACTTGATTTTCTTCCATGATGAGGTTGAACATGATAGATGAGGCTTATATGAGCATGAATGAACTTCTTCAAATCAATTCTATCCATCAAATTCTTGATTAAATCAACAGTTGACCAAGTTTGACTGTCTGTTGACTTTTCTAGGGTTTTGAATGATTGGACCACTTCTGATGAATTCCAAACCCTAAATCCTTGAGAACTTGACTTCAAATGATGTCTCAAGTTGTATGAACCTTGATTGTTGATCATGGTGCCCAAATTCTGCAAGAATGGCCACCATCCATTGCTTTGACTGATCAATGACTGACTTTGACCTAATTGTTGATGATTGCTTCAACTGCAAGCAACAAGGTTAGACTGACAATATTTTTGTACTTTTTGGTTAATAAACACATGAAAAGCAAAGATATACAAATGCAAAGAATGCTTGGTGATCAAGAAACAACCCACAAGGCAATCTACCCACTAGGAGGAGACAAAGGCATGCAATGATCCTTGAGGCCATGATATGAATGATATGGGCCATGAGGGATCTTAGGGCCCAAAATTGGGGTCTTACAGATGCCCCTATTTAAGGTCATTCTAGCCGGAGAAGTGAAGTTTAGAAATCTTCATATCGACGCGGTAGAATGGACTTAAATAACAGTAATGAGACAAATTTTGGTCCCTAAGAGACCTCATGATGCAAATGTATGTATGCAGAAGACACAAATTCTGTGGGGTATACGATTCACACAGAAGAAAAGACGATCCATCGGAGTAGTACACTCACCAGGAACAGAGACTCTAACAAGACTCTATGGGGATAATAAAAGAAAGGGAATGTGTGGACAAGACACGACTTTAAACTGGGGAAAAACAAAACTGACATAACGCGAACAAAACACGACTCTGATTAGGAAAACAGAAAACAGACAGGAGAACTCACTGGGGGAGTGAAGAACTCACACTGGGGAAAGGAGTTCCAAATGGAAAATAAATCCATTGGAGAGGCACAAGCTGACTCCTGAGGAGAAGCAACACAAAGTTCCACTGGGGAAGTAACAAAGCACATGAGATGTTACCGAGCATACGGGTAACAAACTCAGGAAAATCTGACTCCACAGGGGGACCGAGGTCATAATAGGGAGCAGAAAGGAGGGAACACCAAGGATACCGGTTACTGGGTATATAATAGGTGACCGACCAAAGCGTGAATTGGATTTCACTTCCAAAACACTCATCATCCTGAAGAGAGCTAGAAAAGCAAACTTGTTTATAGGATGGACATTCAATTCCACAAGGAAAATGAATCTTACTCCGAGGGGAAAACAACAGATTGACCCAAGAGTGAACGAGATATAATATCCATAGCCGTCAAAACGTGGATAGAATACTCACAAAGGAAGATTATCCTGAACCGGGTTGTAGGTTGTTTATAGGATAAAATCCGAAATCGTGAATTGGTTTTCACTTCCAAAACACTCATCATCCTGAAGAAAGCTAGAACAGCAGACTTGTTTATAGGATGGACATTCGATTCCACAAGGAATGCGAATCTTACTCGACTGGGGAAGATCAACAAAGGATTCCAACCGAAGAGCGCATGAGACATATTATTCATAGCCGTCAAAACGTGAATAATATACTCGAAAGGAAAATTATCCTGAACCGGTTACTGGGTTGTTTATAGGATAAGATCCGAAGACGTGAATTGGTGTGTGTTCCAAAACACTCATCATCCGAAAGAAAGCTAGAACAGCAGACTTGTTTAAAGGATGGACAAAAAAGCGTGAATTGGTGTGTGTTCCAAAACACTCATCATCCAAAACGCAAACTGGTTAAAGGATGGGCAAAAAGCGTGAATTGGTGTGTGTTCCAAAACACTCATCATCCGAAAGAAAGCTAGAACAGCAGACTTGTTTAAAGGATGGACATTCGATTCTACAAAGAATGCGAATCTTGCTCAGCTGGGGAAAATCAACAAAGGATTCCAACTAAAGAGCGCATGAGATATATTATTCATAGCCGTCAAAACGTGAATAATACCCTCGCATGGAAGATTATCCTGAACCGGTTACTGGGTTGTTTAAGGACAAAAATCCGAAAAAGAAAGGCATCGGGACACCAGAATAGGTATATAATGATGACCAATCAAAAGGAGCAACAGACATTACCGACAAAAGGGTAAATGAATGGCGAGCTGCTGAGGATAAATTGCAAGCATCCGGCAATTATCGACAGAGACTAGCTGGGGATGCATTGGTGTACAACCAATGATCCGGGGAACAAATCACTAGCATACGGTGAAAAGACCCACTGGGGATAAAATTGCTAGCATACGGCAATTATCCACAAAAGACTTGCTGGAGATATAAGTGCTGATCTGAGCAACTTATACAAGCAAAAGGAAAATCATCATCAGATATTGAATGAAGATAACCACAAAATTAGGGTTTACATCTACCGAATACGGGGTAGAAGACCAACAACTTCGCGTGGGGATAGAACAAATCACAAATCCGCACGGGAAACCAAAATAGGGTTTATAACAAACCACGAACTGCTGAAGAGCAGGAAAATAGGATTTACGACTACCGGGTACGAGGTAGAAAACCAAAAACTCTGGCTGGAGAATAAAAGGTGTATAACCACAAATTCTGTTAAGAAAGCCAGGAAAGATAGGACTTATAACTACCAATTATGAGGGTAGAGGCCCAAAAACATTCCGCTGGGGAAACAACCCACTGGGAAGCACAAGATATCTGACAAATAGCCAATTCGGGAACAATCCGAAAAGACAGACTGAATCAAGACACGTCCTAATGAGGATGTAACTCAAATAGGAAAATCCATCCCAATATATGTGTTGGGAGGAAACGGAAGAAACCGTCATCCACGAGGATATATCTCAGTGGGGAACTGCAGAAGGAAAGACAAACATTTTCTGCTTATGGGGTTGACTCTATATGGAGAGATTTTAAACACCCAACATCTGCTTGGGGAGATCTGTAAAGAGATCTATATCACCATAGCAGGAGACACGACAAACAAAAGATATATGGCAAGAAATGCAACATGAATATCTGAATGTTTAATGAATATGCATGAATATGCGTGATTTATGTTTGATGAATGCTGACAAAACAGACAATTCTAACACAAACAGGTTCAGGAGCCAGACGTCCGGTATTATACTTCCAGGAGAAAAAACAACTGGAGAGCCAATCTGCGGAGATCTACATGCTGTAAAGCAAAGATCTGCAGGTACTGCTGAAGAAGCAGAGAATCAGAGATATCAGGACACAACCCAATCAGGGTACAGAAAGTCGCAACGGGCGAAACGGCCACCAAGACGAGTCTGTAAGGGAACAAGAGAAATCCCAAAGATATCTGCAGGGGATCCCAGTGTCGACTGAGAAACAACAAGTGCATTGCACAAGCCCAAACTGCTGTAGAAGCAAATCCACACAACTCCACTGGGGGAGAATCCACTGAGGGAGAATGATATCATCCAAATAGAATCTAACTGCAAAAGCAACTCTACTAGGGAAAGACTGTCGGCTACTCTCTTGGGGAACAACCCACTGAGGGAGGACAGATCAAACAAGTAGATTCTGCAACGAACCACTCCACTTGGGGAGAATATACACAGCAAATTGATCACAACAAGTAGATTCTGCAATACAAGCCACTCTACTGAGGATCACAAATAGTCAGGAAATTAATCCGTTCATTGGAGGCAAGAGCCATCATCCAACCATATCGGGATTGAAGGAGTATTCAACAGGCGAAACTGCCACAACAAACAATCTGCAGACTACGCTGAGGAAAGGATGGTTGCAATACTGGGATATCAACCCAAAACAACCACTGAGGAGGAAAATAAATCCTGCTCTGCTGAAGAGACAAACTCTGGTGGAGAGAGCAACAGAACCACAGACGACTTCGCCGGGGAGAAGGTAAAGTGCCGGGTATCAAACCACTGACTTACCGAGTCTTCAAAAGAAAACGATCATGCTGAGGAAACAGACAATTCCGCTGGCAACACTGCATGGGGAAAAGCGGTAACAACTCCACTTGCAACCCTGGTGGGGATGTTAATAACAGCTCTACTCGCGACTCCGAGGGGAGTATCAATCAATCAGTTATACTCATGACTGTGCTGAGGAGATAAATAAAGTCTGGGGATATGACCCACTGGAGAAAGTGACGGGGCACCAAGGTGATAAACCATCAACCGCCGAAACTTCGCAAGAAAACTCCCATGCTAGGGGAAAAACTGCTGCTGGAGAGCACGAAGTCTTCAACAACGAAGCACTTGCGACTGTACTGGGGAACAGCCCCAACAACAACTCTGTTTGAGGAACAGTCTCAACAAAGATCTGAAGAAAGAAGATACCACCAAACCAGGAATATGAACCAATGTCTTACCTGTTGGGAATCATGCCACCCTCGGGAGAGCACTGAGATATTCTTGAGTATCCTTTCAATCTTGTGAATGTTCACTTTGTTTTAAAACAAAATATTTTGAAAATTTTGATTTGTTTAAAACAATGACATTTTATCAATTTAAAACATGCAAAACATTTGTTGAATTGAAACAAATAAGAGTGCAAATAATTGGATAAAAAGCTCAAATTGATTTAATAGAATGGTAGTCTGCAAATGGCAAGACTCCATAGATCTGTACAAATTTGAAATCAGTGATATATATTGGAAGAGGGCTACATTGAACATAATGATCCTTTCTCTACCAATTTGAATCTTGATGTATCCGAAGCTTCAGTTGACGACGAATCGAGAATCTTCTGACGAAATGACAACTGATGAACCAGAAAGTCTTGTCAGGATGCAGTTACTTGCCAAATCCCTAATTTTTGCCTAGATTGCCCCAGAGTGAGGTACTCAATCTAGCGGGATGCAAATATTTCTCTTTTTTCAAGTCTCTAATTTTTGCCTGGATTACCCTTGCGGGTTTTCCACCGAGACGCTCATTTTTGCCTAAGCCGCCCTTTCGGGTTTTCAACTTAGCGAGCAATTCTGTTTTTTTTCATTCTTTTTTTCATTTGCATATACTTTTTTTTTCTAGGCAAAGTATCTCCTAACTGCATCTGAATTCACAGGACGAGTGAAATCCTCCCCATCCATTGTTGTAAGCATCAAAGCACCGCCTGAAAAGGCTCTCTTAACAACATATGGACTCTCGTAGTTTGGAGTCCACTTGCCCCTGGAATCGGGCGCGAAAGACAAGACTTTCTTGAGCACGAGGTCACCTTCTCGGAACACACGAGGCTTGACCTTCTTATCGAATGATTTCTTCATTCTTTGCTGATATAGCTGACCATGGCACATGGCAGTCAAACGCTTTTCTTCAATTAAATTCAGTTGGTCATAACGACTCTGAACCCATTCAGCATCAGTCAACTAGGGACTTGAGGGTATACTTTTTCTTTTTTCCTTGGAAAAATCTTGAAAAAATTTTTGCTGATTTTTGATTTTTTATTCTTTTTCACCCTCTTTCTCTTTTTCTTTTTTTTTTTTTTGATTGATTTTTTTGATTGATTTTTTTTGATTTTTTTTTTTTTTTTTTTTTTTTTTTTTTTTTTTTGTCATAATGCCCCAGTTTGACTGTTTAGCTGATTCTCATGATACAGCTGAATGAGCTTCTTTGGTGCTCAAGAAGGCGTGTAATCTCGTCAGGAATCCCCTTCAACATCATCTTCCTCTGCCCCAGATACAAGGACTTCAAGATTGGGAGATGGCGTTGGATCATTATGTTCAATGGGTTTAGAAGTCCCTGCATAATGATTCTGGATAATGAAAAGCTTTTGAATTTAAACAAGCAAATCATTTATGCAGATGAAAAAGCTGTTTTTGTTTTTCAGGGTTTTTTTTTGTGATCACTGATTTCATGCAAAAAGCAAAAAGTGAAAACAAATGGAAAAACAAATGTTTAACAATGCATTAATTGAATGAAAACATCATTGTATTAAAATGCTGCCAACAATGTCATCACTTCTCCTTTTGGCATGGGAGAAGGGTTTCAAACAAAGTGAACAAATCACGCTGATTTATGAATGACCGTAGGAACATCCACAGCGACCCAATTGTGGCAGACACCACCAGGAATGATGAAATTGTTCAGATCTTCTGCATATTCTAAGATAGCAGCAGCTTCTTCTGGTTGATCGTCAGGGATAAATCCTCCATCTGTGAACAGCCTTGACTCATTAAGTGCCCCAGAACATCAGCCAATGCCAGCCCGGGATTGGTTAACCAGGAATAAATCCATCAACAGGAATAAATCCATTAAAAACACTTAGTCTGGCAAATCCTCTCCTTTGAGGTCACAATTCCCTTGCTCGGGATGATCCATCAATCTGGCAGAGTTGGCTCTGGTATAATACCGGCGAAGTGCGTCTTCAAAATAAATGAAGATCGCAGGGTCAGACCACAGGACGGGAGACCGGAACAAAACACCTGCTTATGCAAATGATGCATGAAGTGTTTATGCATATGCTTGTTTTTTTTATATCAAAGGAACCCGAGGGTTTTATTTGCAAACTTTGAAATGTTTAAGCATTTTGATCATACATGAGAATATCTCATCAGATATATCAGGTAAAAAAAATTTCCGGTTTTTTCATGTTTTGAAAATTTTTGCAAATAAACTCCTTTGAGTTCCTTGAAAATTTTCTTTCTGATGACATGAATGCGGATGAATGCGTGAATGCATGAATGCAACAAACACACTCAAGGATCAAGCAAAGCACACCAAACAAAGGTCGTGGGAAAGCTCTATGTATCCCTAATATCAATCATCCATTTTGGTGGATTTAGGTTTTCCCCTTATCGACACCCAAGTTCCATTGATATTAACGGTACATGAACCAGCTCAGACATTCTTAATATCAACCAGCCGCTTTGATGGATTTTAGGTTTTACACCTGATCCGGGATCCATTGATATTAACAATGTTTGAACGACTCAACCACGAATCACGGGTTTGTTGAGAGTCACGAGCATGGAGTCTCGGTTAAGAACCACCCAAAGGGAGTGTACTAGGGTTTAAACCTGCCAGACATGTTCTATCAGAGGTTCCCATAATCATCGTTCCATCTTTCGAATATTATCGGAGGAACGAATACTCGTATTCCAAGAATATTCTCAAGAGAAACTCTTATGAGTGTAGTATCGCGTAACAATCGTATCAGAACTGACATCTGAACGACCTCCGCACTACGGTCCTAAAAATAGGCCAAGATGGGTTTGGTAAACTAAGGTCCTTGGCTTCTGCGGAACATGATTGAAAGAATAATGCCTAACCACAAATAACTTGTGTGACATTATTAGTTCAACATGACCTCCACCAAGTGAATGGGCTCGCAAGTCAACTGGCTAAGGACTACTCCACACCAGTCAACAAGACTATGCCATTCTCCTATCCTAGAGAGCACTCGAGTTCGGGTATAGAACTCATCTCACAGATCACCAAAGCAAACAGCAAATGTATATCAAGCAATTCACACATTACAATCAATACAGTTATCCCAAATTGTACAAAAATATGTCATATAATAAATAAACAAATATCATACAACAATGGTGAAAAGTAGGCAATACCACCAAGGATTCTGGTGAGATCTCCCCAGCAGAGTCGCCACTTTTCTGTAGCGGTGTATTCGTCGCTATATGATCTATCGATTAAACCATAAGCTAAGAGATACAATGAAATTTTTGAGTCGCCACCGCACTTTTATTTATCCAAAGGATTGGCTAAAAAGCGAACAAAAGCCTAAGAAGTTTTACACGTAGAAAACTAATAAAAAGATCAGAGATTCTGGGTAAGGGGTAAATTACGCAATGGGAAGGTGTTAGGCACCCACTACGTCCTAGGTACTCCTAGGGAGCCCTTTTCACACTTGTTATGCTAAAAAGTTATTTGTTATGACATAAAGATTGTGCAAACATGATTGGGATGATGAGAAAAGAATATACATTTTATTGTGTTATTGGGTTCGAACGGATGAACCCGTTGCCTACGTACCTTCCATCAAAGGTAAGGATCAGAACGCCGTAGTTCGGCTAAAAGATTTCCAAAAGTTGGTGGATTCAGTTTTAAACACAAGCACTGAGGCTTTTCATTATCGATGGGAGAACACTCGACCAAAAACAACATCCACCATGCGAGGATAGCTTCGACGTACTAGAGGGGTTAGCCCTGTTTGAAGTACGGAAGTCTTACTGTCGACTCACTAAGGATAGGCAAGATTTACATCAACCACAAAGATAATTGAAGCCTATGGCTAATGTGAAAAGATTAATGGACAGAGCCAAAACAAGTGAATGAGTGAAGTTAATTGATTGTGATTATGAAAATGAAGTCAAAGTATGATTAAGATTGATTCAAAGAAGTATTATGAAATGAGTTTGAAAAAAAGGTCAAGGACTTGAGTCCAGGTTTTTAGTTAAAAAAAAACATGAAGAAGTTTGCACAACACTTATGTCAAGTTTAAAAGATATAGTGTGAAAAGGTTTAGGACATAATGAATGATGAATGGATGAAGATGGATTGTAAAACTTCTTAGAAGGTTCACTTCTTGAAATCATATAGCAGATGATTCAAGTGTGTCCTTTGGAATGGCAATGGATAATAATAAACAAACAAAGCAAAGGCGGATATCGGATGCCAATCAATGGTCTTATACCAATCTCCTAAAATAAAACGGGATATCAGATGCCACTCAATGGACTTGCACTAATCTCCACAGAAGAAAAACAAAGATGAAATATGGAAGTCAACTGCCAATCTGTCTGGACTTAGGTTAACTCCAAAGTATGGTCCTAGGAGATCCAATGCCACATTACAGGGACTTACAATGGATCCTCACATACAAGAACAAAAGCAACAATATGATCACAGGACAGCAAATGCCAACTTGCAGGGACTTACAATTGCAACCTCACATAAACAAAGAAAGCAAAACATGGATGTCAGATGCCAATCTGTCTGGACTTACTCTAACATACACAGTATGATCTTAGGAAAACAAATGCCAACTTGCAGGGACTTACAGTTGTATCCTCACATACAAACAAACAAAACAACATGTGATCATAGGAGAGCAAATGCCAACTTGCAGGGACTTACAGTTGCTTCCTCACATACAATCGAGTAAATGCATCAGGCGAAGACAAGATGAGTGGCCAAGGTGATGGTCTTACAACTCACTTCCATGTCATAGGAGCAATGGCCAATGAATGGTCTTACAATTGTCCTCAATGGGTAAACAGCAATGATAATGTCACAAAGACAAATGAGATGATCATGCATTAATGGCAATTGATGATGATGATAGATGCATAACATATAAGCAGGCAAGTGCACATGAAGCAATCAATCAGTCAATGAATAACAAACAGCACACTCTATAGCCAAACAATGGGGGCTCACACAAGAGGGTTTGACTTTGAAAGTCCACTGTAATAGGTGAAGGTCGCTCTTAACCTGGCCATTGAGGGGCTCAGGTGAAGCAGATGAATAGGAGATGAGGGGTGTGCCTCATTGCTTCTATCTCAGATCAGAGAGAGCATCAAAGAAAGTGTGGGAGTTCAGAAAGTAGGAACTCTCTCCACATTATTGACTCGATTAGATCTTGGGTTTTTGTCTCGATGCTTCAACCATGTAATGGGAGCAAAGAGAGGACACACTGAATAGTGGGGGATAGATTGCTTATCCCTACCTTCCACCAATTGCCTTACTTGAAGGACTTTTCCTGCTTAGGACAAATTTAAACAAACACAGGCATTGCCTCTTAAGGAGGACTTCAGACAGTTTGCCCGGTCAAATAACAGACCGGGTCTCCAGACTACATGAAGAAGAAGTAATTATACCTCAAAGCAAATGCTAAATAGCAAAGCAAGCAAGTTCAGAGAACTTAGGCAACTAAAGTACCAAAGTGAAGAGCAGTGAAAGATCTTGATGTTTTCTGCTTGCAAACCTTCGATACAGGTGAACACAAAGGCTTTAAATGTTGTATGGATGAAGTTCCTTGGCTCAGCAGTGCTTGCAAATGTCCAGAACAAAGATTGCCATTGTTGATGGTTGGTGAAAACAGAACCAGGAGGCGCAGTTACAGCAAGAATTGGATGATGAAACTGAGCTCAATATGTTGTCTAGGTGAGGGAGGGATCAAGGATTGCTTGTGTATTTTGATGGTTTGCTCAGAATTCACTTTTGTGCAAAAATGCAAGATGAGAGGAGAGTGAATGTTTTTGGTCGGTGGCTGCTTGTCTAGGGTTGGCCAATGTCAGAAAAAAGACTTTATATGGTCTGTTTTAGGTTGGTTTAAGGAATGATAAGCTTGATTAGCTTAATGAGAATGATTTGCATTTTTGCTAATTGAGGAACAAGTGAAAAGGAGGTGTGTTTGTCTGCACAAATTTGGGCCTGAGCATGCTGCAAATGACCATGCCAATTGCTGCTTTTGGTCTGCTGCAGAATTGTTGTATGTGTTTGTTTGTGTACTTCCTTTTTGCACCTTTTGCCAACTTTGAATTTTAGGTTAAAATGATGGTAAAAAAGTGGTATGATGATGGTTTAGGACTTTGGGCAAGTTTCAAATATGGTTTAAAGCATTTCCCAATTGACCAGATCAAGAAAAAGTCAAAAACTCAAAAAGTCAAAGTTTGGTCAAACTTTGAATTTAAATGAGAAAGGTCCAAAAATGCCATTTTGAATGGTAAGGTTTTAGGTCATGAAATTTATATTTTTGGAAAGAGGATGAAAAATGTGGTTTGCAGGAAAAAACCCCACCAAATTTGGCCTTATGGTTTGAGAGATATGGCTTGTTGAAGTTCAAAAATTGGTGAAAATGATTTGATCATATCTTGACAACCACACATGGGATTTTGATGTTCTTGGACTTTTTGAAAATGGGAAGACAAGATCTTCAACTTTCATGTTGGGCAAAAATTCATTTGGAGCTTGTATCATGATGTAAGTTGAGGATCAAGAAGTTTCCATTTTTGGCAGTTGAAATTACAGGTCCACTTGCTATTTCTGGAAAATTTTCGATTTGACTTGATTTTCTTCCATGATGAGGTTGAACATGATAGATGAGGCTTATATGAGCATGAATGAACTTCTTCAAATCAATTCTATCCATCAAATTCTTGATTAAATCAACAGTTGACCAAGTTTGACTGTCTGTTGACTTTTCTAGGGTTTTGAATGATTGGACCACTTCTGATGAATTCCAAACCCTAAATCCTTGAGAACTTGACTTCAAATGATGTCTCAAGTTGTATGAACCTTGATTGTTGATCATGGTGCCCAAATTCTGCAAGAATGGCCACCATCCATTGCTTTGACTGATCAATGACTGACTTTGACCTAATTGCTGATGATTGCTTCAACTGCAAGCAACAAGGTTAGACTGACAATATTTTTGTACTTTTTGGTTAATAAACACATGAAAAGCAAAGATATACAAATGCAAAGAATGCTTGGTGATCAAGAAACAACCCACAAGGCAATCTACCCACTAGGAGGAGACAAAGGCATGCAATGATCCTTGAGGCCATGATATGAATGATATGGGCCATGAGGGATCTTAGGGCCCAAAATTGGGGTCTTACACAAGGTATCAAATTGAGCCTCAACTTCAAGCAAGTGTAGAACAGAAATGGCATAAAATAAATGAACCAAACCAAAGCCAAAATGAAGTTAAACATATTAAGAATCAATCCACAAAGTTTCAGCTTCATATGATAAGGCATGAAAATTTCCCAAAGCATGGAAGCTCCACACTCAAAAAGAGTTCACAAATGACCAAACCGCAAAGAAAAATCCCAATCAAATAGGGAATGAATCTAAAAATCTACCAAAAAATCATGCTCAAACTAGACATACAGAAGTAATCACATGCAAAAATTCAGAGCAATTGGCATAGCATAAGCATGGAAACAAAATTCAAGAACATGAACAAAACCTAGTGTGACATACATTGTCACACTCATGAAGACCACATCATATCTCTCAATCCATGAACTCAAAAATAGCAAACCATATATCAAAATCACCAGGAATGAGTCAAGATCATGCATATAAAATTTCAAGCATTTCCAATAAGGCATCATTATTTTATGATCAAAATGGTAAAACCTATACACAAAGCACACATGATCAAAGGCCTTAGACAAAATTAAAAATCAACCAAGCACAACTTTTGCTATCATGCCTAAAAAAAACTAGAAAGAAATTGGAGATGAATGCAAAAATCCTCACTCAATTTGGATCAAGGATGAATATTCTATGATTTTTTGAAGTTTGATCTAAAAATGAAATAAACATTTAAGAATTAAAATGAAATTAAAGGCGCGGATGGCAATTTTGTAATTATGGAGATCACTTAATGAAATGCTGAGTTTCATTAAGTGACTTGGCAATGCGTGAATGGCCAGAAGCCGCGGGAAACAGGAAATTGAAAACGAAGCCAGGCGAAAAAGATTAAACGCGCGATCTGGAACGAAAACGGAATGTATTCAACATGTTCTTGATATTCATCATGCTCATGAGCAAATTTTCACAAAAAACTATCATGCCATATACCAATCGAAACGTCTCATCATGTAGAACATCAATCCAGCATGCATTTAGCCTAATTCTAATCATGCTAACCAGATCGAGCCAATAAAGTTTCACATTCAAATGTTCAGATCTACATATCTTCAACAATACTTGATGAAATTAAGTGATCTAAGTTGCAGTGAGCTCTATGTTCCACGATCTACCTAAGCCACATGTTGATTTCAAGAATCGAAGGATTTGGATTCTTACCTCTATGAAGCAACAACTGCGAAATCGAGCTCCTCAAGGCTCCAATGGTGAAAACAGACGGACTAGGATGATGCAGGAGATGAATAGAAGTGATAGCTCAGCTCAGAAATACTCGATGATGGAGAATTCTCAAATTGCCATGGATGCTCAAGGTTGCAACAGTTAGGATTCTGCACGATTCTTCCAATGATAGCTTCAAACAGATCTTCAATTTCACCTGCAAAAGAAGATTAGTGCAACAAGAAGCAGAAAGAATCAAGAAATTCGATCCAAAAAGTGAAAAAAGTGTGAAGAAAATTTGAGAGAATTGAGAGGATTTTGGTTTTGGTTCTGAGATTGTGATTGTGATTAGGAGTTTCTGTTATGATTAGAGACTTTATACGGTGTGCTAATCCAAATGCTAATCAAGATTAAGCAAATATGATGTGAATTAGCAAAATGAAGTTTTATGCACAATTGTCCAAAATGGCCTTTTCACAATGCAGCCAATGTAACAGTAAAAGTGCAATTTGAGCAAGTCATATTTGTCATTTAGAATGTGTTGGAATTGGTTTGGAGTGCAAATGCCATGTATTTCTCAAAAACACATTTTTTCCCACCAAAATACAAATTAGTCCACTTGAAAAATGCCATTTTGATGTGTTGATTTTTGTTGAAATGTGATGATGCAATGTGATAGTACATGTCAAATGTGACATGCTCAAAAAAGAATCACCCAATTTGGCCTTTCCATTCAAAAGTTATGGCACTTTGAATTTCAACTTTTTCTGAAAATGATTTGATCATAACTTGCCAACCACACATGAGAAAGGAGTGTTCTTGGACTTTTTGGAAAGGTGAGAACAAGATGTTCAACTTTCATGTTGGACAAAATTCTATTTGAAGCTTGTATGATGAAGTAAATTTGAGGAGAAGAACTTTCCCTTTTTGGCAGTTTCCAATTACAGGTCACCTGCTATTTGAGGAAACTTTTGATCTGACCTCCAATTCTTCAATCTTGATTTTTGACATGTCAAATAAGACTTGTATGGACATGAATGAAGCCTTTCAAACCATCTCCCACCTTCAAATCCATAAAATCAGGCACAGTTGACCACAGTTGACTTTCTAGGGTTTCAGCTGAAATCCAGCTTGACTGATGAGCTTTGATCATCCAATCTTTGGCCAAACCACTTCAAAATGATCCCATAATCATGTGAACTTGATAAACCAACCCTAGGTCTTTGTCTCAATAGAAATGCACTTGCTTGCTTGATTGACTGATTCTCCTGACCATCTTGACCTAATCTTGTCTGATGACTTGCACTTGGGCAAAAGGCAATGCAATGTTATGCAATGGACTATGTTATGTTAATGACCTAATATGAATATGTATGTACACAAGGTAGGTGCAAATTTGAGGTGCTACACATGGCCTTATGGCGGGCGCCACAAGAGGAAAAAATTTCCTTCCCATTTTCAAGTTGAAGGGCATCCTTGCCATTTCCATCTTTTTACTTGCTTATAAATAGAAACTCGAAATCACTTTTTCAATCATCCAAACTTAGAACAGAGGCAAACTCAGAGCAACTTTGTTTCACTTAGGAATAGATTCAATATTTTAAAGTGGTAATCGCTTCGCATTGGCATGTTACCACAATTGTGAAATCGAGTCTGTGATCGAGTCTGTAATCGAGTTTGGAGCTCTTTGGAAGGAAGTTAATCCTGTCGCCATTTTCATTTCCGCTTTGCAATTTACTCAACCCTCCTATTGGAGCAGGTTTTTATTACTTGTCTTTATCTTATTTATTTTCCCGCACTCGCTTTACTTTTATTTATTTCTCGCACTCGCTTTAAATTATTTATTTCCTCGCACTCGCTTTAAATTATTTATTTCTCGCACTCGCTTTAAATTATTTATTTCCTCGCACTCACTTTAAATTATTTATTTCCTCGCACTCGCACTACTTTTATTTACTTTCCGCACTCGCACTACTTTTATTTAAATTAATGCACTTTTACTTTACCATGTCTAACTAAATTTATAAGGTTAGAATGTAAGGATCGTAATCGAACCGATAATCTGTACAATTGTTCGTAGAAGCACTTAAGGGCTATTTTAACTTTCAACTTAAATTTTCCCGCACTTCAGTTCCGTTGGGTAAGATCGAAAGTCGTCCAACGTCTATCTAAACTTAATTGTTTTTAACTATTTCAATAACAGCGAAAGCGCTTTGTTTAGTTCATTAGGAGATTTTAACTTAAGAAGAAAAGAGATTTTAAAACTATTTTCGGACGCGTTTATAATTTTAGAGTCTGGTTCGTAAGAACCTCTTTTGGTTAAGAAATCCAGGTTATAGTACTTTTCAACTTAGTCAAGATACTATATTTCTTAAAAATAAGTTTACTACTCTAACACAATGCGCACCTTTTTATAAGTGACAATAAGAGGGTTTGATTAGGGAGTACAATTCGGTTCTGAATACGCGAAAGCGACAGTTCCCGTTAAATTAGTTCTTTTCAAAGTAGGAAACATTGCCCATAAGTAGTTCTATTAGCAAGTACTTGGATTATTAATTGAATATGTGAATTACATTCGACCCTGTCTTTATTAATTAAACTTTATTCAATACTTTACTTTTCATTGCACACTCTAAAAAAACACCTATTTTGATTGCCTTTGATAAACATTATAACAATAGATAACGATAGATTGACACTTGGTCTCTGTGGATTCGACAATCTTTTATATTACTTTGACGCGTTCGTATACTTGCGAAGAGCATGCATCAACATACCACACACTAAAAGAAAATATAAAAAGGGATGGACCTATCTCATCCATCCTTGTATTGGTTCATCTGACACAAGATCATTGATGAACCAATTAGCCTTAGGATATTGAGATTTCATTGGACAATGAAAGGAATGGAAAAGAATAGGGATGAAGGTGAAAATGGAGGGGAAATGAGAGAAACACAAATTGATCATGGGAGGAATTGTATCAAATTAAAATCATTCATTCATTTTGGGAAATGAAATGTATATTTCATCAATCTCCTAAATCCAATGATTTTAATCCATCAAAAGTCAAATCAACATTGACCAAGGCCCAAACAAATAGTCAAACATCACAAGACCACAAAAATGGCTCAACATAATTTTTGCATAATTAATCAATTAAAAATCAAATAAAAAATGCATTCAAATACAATTTAAATTGGTCAAAACCTAAAATCTCTTCAAAACACCAAATAAATGGCCAAGAGATTTATCCGAGGTCAAAAAAGGTCAAAGGACCTTATACAAAAAATTTCATGATTTTTAAAAAGTCAGAAGTATTTTTAAACAATTACAAATATGCACAAAAACATTTAATTCATGAAAAATATCAAAATCAATCAAAAAAAATTTAATCCAGAAAATGAAAGAGGAAAATATTTAAAGATTTTTGGTGAAAGTCCCATATTTTTTGGATTAAAAATGAAATTATTATGAATTAAACAAAATAAAGCAATTAAATGAAAAATAAGCAAATAAAAAGAAATTCAAAAAAACAAGGGCCATCAGACTCCCTCATTAATTGAGGTGGAAAATCTGATGGCTAAGCGCGCAATTCCATTCAACACCTCAGTCAACGCGTGTACACGTGTGGTATGCAAAAGAAAGGGCTGAGATTAAAACGTTGGACCAAGATTAGATGGTTGGAACCTTGCCAACACACCACCAGAGTCCTAGCTCCGGTCATCTTCTCCAGTGAGGACCACTAGAATGGTCCAACCTAAACCTCATGAAAAATGGAAAACAAGGACACTAATTTGAAGTGAAAATGCTCAGGATCACGAATATGACCTCAATTTTCTCCAATTAGAAGTATATAAAAAGATACAGGGATTTGAATTTTGAGGATCATGAACTGGGTTGCTTCGATTTGACCTCAAAGTAACTCAATCTTGTTGCCTATATTGGTGGGACTTCAGCAAACCAAAAATCACAAAGAATCGAAGAGATGAATTTTTTGAATATTCACCTTCGAGTAGCTTCAAATTTGCTTGATCTTGATCTGGATTTGCTTGATTCCTCTTCCTCTTGCTTGCAGTGATCAATTGAGATGGAAAGGGCAATGATTTCTTGGAGTTTGAACTTCAAAAAAGAAGGTGAAATTCAAACTCGATTTCAATGAAATCCTCAAGAAATTCTATGGAGTGAGGGGTCTGAGTTGTCTTGGCAAAGCTTGGACAAGATGTTGATTCCTTTATGAGCTCATAGCACTTGTCTTTATAGGGTTATCACATGCTTTCCACACACTTCCATTTGAAATCCAAAAATAGCAATTACCTCATGCAAACTTACATGGACGTGTACAAAGCCCAAAGAATGATTGGAATAGGTCCAAAAATGTGCACATGTGATGCTGACAGTAATTCATAAAGCCACGCAATATGGAATGGGAAATGGTTGTGAGAATCTTCCAAGTGGGACCATCCATTGCACCCATGCGCAAGTCCTTCAATTTTGATCCAAATGAGATTATCATAGACTTTTTGGAAAGGTGAGATAAAGGGGAACAACTTTCATGTTGAACACTTTACCATTTGAAGCTTGGATCATGATGAATTTTGAGGTGGATGTTTGGAAAGTCAAACATATTTGAAAATTTTCTAAGCACCAAGTCAAATGTTCGCTTCTTCCACCTTGAATAACTTTTCCTATGAACTTTAAATGGAAAATGTTCCTTCATAAAAGTTGTAGGTATTTAAAACCTATTAATTTTGGTAATAAGATGGACCTCATTTGGATTTCGCATGAAAGAGGTATGCATTTTAGAAGTTAGGGAAAATCACTTGTTCAATGGTAATGGCCCAAAATGACCTATAATGTTTCCTCTTGGCACATGTATTTTCAAGTTGAATTTGAACTCCCCCCAAACATCAACGTTAAAGAAGAGATATTGAATTTGATCATGGAATTTGAATGACTTTTATCTCATAAAATTGAGTAAGTTTTGGTCTTGGGAAATTGACCTCCTAACTAGGGTTCAAACAAAATGACCTATAATCTTTCATCATAAAAAATGACTTTTCAAGCAAAACTAGCTCTTTACTTCAACATGAAAGTTGTTTGTAATTTGATTACGAGTGAAGTTTCTCTTGGAATCATTTTCATATGACAAAAATTGTAGGAGATAAGGTCTAGGGAACCCCAGTTTTGACCAGTTGACTTTCTCTTGCCAACCACCATGAGTCATCTTGCTAGCTTGACCTTGTCTTGATATTTGGGACTCATGGAAGATCATATATGTGTAAGATGATGTAATATAAAGTATCCCTCGAAATATTTGATCAATTCATGAGGTAACTTGTTGAGGAAGTCACACAAGATACCTCGATGAATTAGGGCTTCCAAGTCAAACAAGCTTCAAACTCTTGATGAATTATTGATCAAAATGATATGTCAAGACCCTAGGGATCCATATATGATGTATAGAGTCAATGTGAACCATATTTTGATTAGTCTCCTTGCATTGAGGGTCTTAAACCCTAGATATGAGCTTGATGAGGCATTGGTGGATGCACACAGTACCTACAAAAGCAACAAACTATACATTGATATATTTTTGGTATTTTGGTTAGTAAATAATGGGGAAAAAAAGTACGATACAATCAAATGTGCTTGGTGATCTCTCCCAATGCAAACCCAATAAATGAGGGGTAAGGAGGATACCAAGGTGTGATCTCAAAACCAATGCATACAATGAGATAGCATGAGGGATCTTAGGGTCAAAATTGGGGTCTTACAGCTGCCCCTATTTAAGGACATTCTAAATGAGGATGTGAGGTTAAAAATCTTTGTATCAAATCAGTAGAATGGACTTAAATAACAACAATAGAAACAAATTTTGGCCCCTAAGAGACCTCATGATGCATATGATATGAAATGTTAAAAATAATCCTTGTGGGAAAAATATTGTCACAAAGGAAAAAAATCCGGAGAGACTAGAAGTCCACGGGAGGATAATGCATTCCACAAGGAATACTCACTGGGGAGACATAGACTTTGGGGAATAAAAGTTGTGCGTAGGCCAGGAGACGACTTGAAAACTCTTGGGGATAAGGGAAAATCTGCATGGGAAATAGATAAATCAAAACAAACCGAAATAATTGAACCAAGCAGGGAATCGGAGACTTCACTAGGGAAATACGCACTCAAACTCAACTGGGGAAGATAGATCTTTAACACAGGAGTATCAGAACTACATTATTTATGACCGGTTACTGGGTAGGAAGATAACATACTCTGGCAGAGAGGCATCCGTTACCGATTAGGGTAAACATATCAAGGATGACTCGTTGAGGAAAAATGAGGTGTATTCATTATCGGCTACTGGGTAAGAATAGCCTATTATGGAAAATATCAAATAGGATTCACAACTACCGGTTACTGGGCAGATGACCGAAGGGAGAGAATATCCATCACCGATTAAGTGAACATATCAAGGATAGACTCAGAGGAAGAATATATGTCATTGGTTAGGATAGACATATCAAGGATAGACTACCTGGGGGAAATAGGAAGAATATATGTTACCGATTAGGGTAAACATATCAAGGATAGACTCCTGGAAGATGTAGGAATTATATATATCGGTTACTAGATTTAATACCAAAGAGAGAATATCCGTCACCGGTTAGGGTGAACATACCAAGGATAGACTCAGCAGGGGGAAGCAGGATTTACAACTACCAGTACGAGGCAGAATACCGCAAAGAGAAGAAAACCCGTCATCAGTTAGGATGAACATATCAGGGATTAACTCTCTAGGGAACGAGAAGAAGGGATTACAACTACCTTTTTACTGGGTAGAAAACCACAAAGGGAGAATATCCGTCATCGGTTTGGTTGAACATATTAAGGACAAACTGCCTGGGGAAACTTGAAAACGAATCCGATGGGGAAAATATAGGAAGTAGATTACTTTTACCGGGTATTGGGTAATAGTAAAGTACTCAAAAGTCTAGAAGAATATTACCAATTACTAGGCAATAGACTCTCGGGGGAGCAAAAGTATCTATCTAGGTAAGAGCTAGAAAGAAACAGTCAAACAAAGACTTAACCCAATAAGGATATAACTCAAGGGGAGTGGTTCCATCCAGATAATTAATTGGGCAGGAAACTGAAATAATACTCATCCACGAGGAAATAAATCAGTGGGGAACGAGAAAGGTTAAATTCTTTCTGTCTAAAGGGGCTGACACTCTACAATTGAAAGAGGATAGACTCACCAAACCTGTATAGAGAAATAATGTCACCAAAATAGGGAAACAAAATAATGAAATCAAATGCGAAAAAATGCATAATGAAATGTATGATGTATGAATATGTTTGTATATGATTGATGATTATGCTGACAAAACTATTGCAAAGGATACAAATGTCACATATTTGAATCATCACTACAACACTCGGCTAATCTCGACAAGATGGAAACACCAATTGGAGAAACATGCTGGGGGATGGATACAAATCATCTGGCTCTGAATGTCTCAACCCTGGTTGGGGAAAGAGAAAAGATCTGTCGAGGATCCAAATTGTCAACTATGCGGGGATTTTTAGATCAACATCATATTAAATGGGAGATAACCTCGTAAGGGACCAAATCAAACATTGCTCTGAATCAACACTGCTGGGAATCAGAATTGAACTCCGATGGGGACTACAGGAGATAAGACTATGTACGGGGTCCAGGGAAACTGTTGAGGATGTGAGCCTACAACTCAACTGTGGAGGTGATCCACAAACTCCGCTGGGTATACCTGATTACTGTTGGGGAGGAAAAGGTTACCAAACCCACTACTTAGGGAAGACCAACAATGTTTATCACTTTAGGACTTACCTGTTCTCAGATTGTCGTTGATATTCTTTATTGTAATTGATTTCCTTTTAAATTAATTGCTTTCATTATTTAGGAAAAATGGTTTTTATTATTTAATTTATTTCAAAATTATCATCATTAAGTTCAATTCTATTTAGCTGAAAAATAAATAAGAGTAGAAACAATTGGACAAAAAGCTCAACTTTATTTAATAGAATGGTAGTCTGTAAATGACAAGACTCCATAGATCTTTACAAATAGTTGAAAATGGTATTTTTCATGGAAAAGGGATACATTGAATACAACGACCATTACTCTCCTCCTACCAACATCAATATTCGTTGCGCTCTTGGCTTCGGTTGAGAATAACGAATCAGAATCGACTGACTTGCTCAAAACTGCTCCCATGACTGGGGAATCAAACGACTACAATTAATTTCCATAATCCCTATTTTTTGCATAGATTTCCCCAAGATGGGGTACTCAATCTATCGGGGTGAATTTTATTTTTTATGTCTCTAACTTTTTCCTGGATCGCCCTTTCAGGTTTTCAATCCACCGAGATGCTCATTTTTGCCTAAGCCGCCCTTCCGGGTTTTCAACTCAGCGAGTTATTCTTTTTTTTAAGCAAAGTATTTCTTGGCTGCATCAACATTCACAGGACGAGTGAACTCTTCACCATCCATTGTTGTAAGAATCAAAGCACCGCCTGAAAAGGCTCTCTTAACAACATATGGGCCTTCATAATTAGGAGTCCATTTCCCCCTAGCATCCGGTATGAAAAATAGAATTTTCTTGAGCACAAGGTCATCTTCTCTTAACACACAAGGTTTGACCTTCTTATCAAATTCCTTCTTCATTCTCTGTTGGTATAACTGACCATGACACATGGTAGTCAACCTCTTTTCTTCAATCAAATTCGGCTGGTCATATCCGGTCTGACAACATTCAGCTTCTGTCAACTTGGCTTCCATCAAGATACGCAATGATGGGATCTCAACCTCCACAAGGAGAACAACTTCCATACCATAAATAAGAGAGAAATGGGTTGCCCCTGTTGAAGTGTGGATGGATGTACGGTACCCATGCAAAGCAAATGGGAGCATTTCATGCCAATCCTTATACGTCACAAGCATTTTCTGAATGATCTTCTTGATGTTCTTGTTTGCAGCTTCAACAGCCCCCATTCATCTTAGGTCTGTGGGGAAAAGAATTATAGTGTGCAATCTTGAAGTCTTTACAAAGAGCTTCCACCATATTATTATTCAAGTTCGATCCATTATCAGTAATGATCTTACTTGGCACACCATAACGACATATAGTCTGATTCTTGATAAACCTTACAACAATTGGCTTTGTCACATTTGAATACGATGCCGCTTCAACCCACTTTGTGAAGTAGTAAATAGCCACCAGAATGAAACGATGTCCGTTCGAAGCTTTAGGCTCAATCCTGCCAATCATATCAATTCCCCACATAGAGAAGGGCCATTGAGAGGAAATGACATTCAACAGTGTCGGAGGAAGATGAATCTTATCTACATAAATTTGACACTTGTGGCATTTCTTCACAAACTTACAACACTCAGATTCCATTGTCAGCCAAGAGTAACCTGCTCTCAACATCGTATTTTCCATAGCATGTCCATTGGAATGAGTACCAAATGAACCTTCATGGACTTCAGTCATCAACATGTCTGCTTCGTGTATATCCACGCATCTGAACAAAACTATGACGAAATTTCTCTTGTAAAGCACATCACCATTCAGGTAGAAGTTGCCAGCTAATCTCCTCAAAGTCTTATTATCTTTCAAAGATGCCCCAGGCGGGTAAATCTAACTTTAGAGGAAACACTTAATATCAAAATACCACGGCTTTTCATCTTTGACCTCTTCACACTACGCCAAAAATGACTTTTAACAGCGCATCTTAGACAGCGCTTTTAAAAGAAAGCGCTGTCTAAGGTTAAAATTAAAATAAAACACGGAAAATGTTCCAAGAAAATAATGAAAGCGCTGTCTAAGGGGGGGCTTAGACAGCGCTTTCTAAAAGCGCTGTCTAAGACCCCCCCTTAGACAGCGCTTTTAAATATAGACCTTAGTCAGCGCTTTTGATAAAGCGCTGTCTAAAGTCTTTAAATTAAAAAAAAAAATTAAAACCAAAAGCGCTGTCTAAGGGGGGGTTTAGAAAGCGCTTTCCACAAAAGCGCTGTCTAAGGTCTAATTAAAATAAAATTTCAGACCACAAAAGCGCTTTCGTTCTCTGTTCTTTTGTCTTTCCTCTTCTTCACTCACCTCACAAACTTCCGCCATTTCCTCTTCCCCTCAATCTGCATCAGCCATAACCTTCTTCTCAACTCACACAACATCACGCAGACACTCCAAAACACGACATCCCCATATCACCCTATTTTCCTTCAACTTCCGAAAACCCTATTTTCCGCCTTCGAGGGTCCCTCCGCCGTCACCCAAACAATCGACCGCTGCACTCGCCTCTCACCTCCGAACCTCCGCCGTCACCCAAACAATCGAAGGTTGCAGCGCAAGGAGATCACTTGAATACGGTACGTTCTGCTCTAATGCTCTTCCTCTTCTTCCATCTTTTGAAGTTGAATACGGTACGTTCTGCTCTAATGCTAACATAATGCTAACTTGTTAGATGTTAGTCAATATGGTTAAATAATTAGCTTGGCTTAGAATAGAGTTAGTTTAGTTATGCTTATGATGTTATCACAGTCGATTTCCATTGTCAATTACAATAAGAAAAATTAATGAACTCAGTGGGATTTCTGTCATAGAATGAAGTTAGAATGTTGGAGTGTTCTTGGATTTGTCAATGATGCTAACTGAGCTATTGTGTTAGTTAGCTAGCTTACTAGTTATGCAATGCCACAACGCCTGCTTGTTTGACTTTGGCTTGAACTGAAATGTTGGTGTTAAAAATGTGCTTGTTTGATTGTAATGCCACGAGTTCAAATAACTTGGATTGTTACTGCAATAGTTTCTTTCTTTTATACTTTTTGCACTTGTATGTTTTGCCTATGTTAATTGCTCTGCTTGAATGGACCCGTTGTTGTTTATTATAGCCTTGTATGTGTGCAATTAGATCCATGGCTGAACGTATGTGTATGGGTTGGTGTTAGCATATGGCTGCCCTGTTTGAATCTACACTCAATGCTTGTGGTTTGTCCATTGCCCTGTTGCAATCTTGATCAAATTTTTACTATCCACCACAACTGCCATTGTTAAGATGATTAATAGGGTTGTTACTGTAGGAAATGATTGTTAGCAATGCATTCATGCCCCCTTTTGAAATGGTGTTAATGGATTGCACTGAATTGATGTATGCTGGTTGAAAAATATGTATTGCTTGGTCTTGTTATGTAAATTTGGTCTGCAACTGTCATAGAAGTAAAAGTATGTTATGTTAATGTGCACGAAGTTTGCCATGTAATGCTATGTACTAATGCTTTGGTGTACATGTTTCTTCATTGAAATTTATAATTATGATAATTATGGTTAACTGTTTGTTGAAAATGCTATGCTAATCGGTTAGTTGCTGGTGTTACAAATGCAATGTTTAATGATAGTTGGTGATTTTGGAGTTGTTAGTTTGTGTATGTATGTATATTGAATTGTGTATGTATATGTGTATGCAATTTGATTTTCTTTATACTTGCTTGGTATGCATGATGAATTTTGAAATGCATTGCATGTTGGGGCTGTCATGACTAGGCTTGGATTTAGATGTTCAATATTGTTCAAACTTCATGTTTCCTTAGTGATTATACTTGAAGATTGAATAGGTAGTTTTTTTTCTTTTTAACTGTGAAAGTGTTGTTCATCTCACTTTCATTCTAAAGGAACAAGATTTCTCCCATAAAATGATTGAACGATCTCTAATATAGTTATAGGTATACTTATAGGTATATTGTAATAGAAAAAGTTTGATTCTTGTAATATAAAAAATGAAAGTGATGAGGTAATTAAAGTTGGTATATTGGCGTATCGGATACGTTATTGAAGTTTATATTAACATTGGTTATGTATAGGTTTTTGAAGTTTAAAATGAATTGAACTTTATAATTGTTAGGA
Organism: Lathyrus oleraceus; assembly: GCF_024323335.1. Classification (NCBI taxonomy): domain Eukaryota; kingdom Viridiplantae; phylum Streptophyta; class Magnoliopsida; order Fabales; family Fabaceae; genus Lathyrus; species Lathyrus oleraceus. The sequence continues at coordinate 430,982,985 of NC_066585.1, read as the reverse complement.
TATTCAAAGATACTACCTTAGTTATGTATTTTCGTCTGGATTAATTGTTTACTTTAATAAGTAGGAAAACCATGGATAAAACATGGATCTGTGCCGATCGAATGACCAAAGAGTACGAGAGTGGGGTTGCGGAATTCGTTAAGTATGCTGTTCAACACGCTGAAAACCCCAGACGAATGCATTGTCCTTGCTTGCGTTGTTGTTATATTGGTAAGGTTGACGCACATGGATTGAAATCGCATTTGCTGAGGCATGGAATTGATCAAAGTTATCAGTGTTGGATATTTCATGGTGAGAAAATTAACGAGAATGTTGAATCGAGTGGAAAAAGTAATACGACCTATGCTTCATACGACAAAGACACGGAAACATACGATTGTGATCGAGTTGAAGAGATTGTAGAAGCACTGGAAGAAGATCTTCATGATTGTCCTGAAATGTTTGAGAGGATGGTAAGCGATGCAGAGAAACCGTTGTACAAAGGTTGCACTAAATTCTCAAGACTTTCTGCGGTATTAAAGTTGTACAACTTAAAGGCGGGCAATGGATGGTCGGATAAAAGTTTCACAGAGTTGTTGGCCCTTATGAGAGAAATGCTACCGGATGATAATGTTCTTCCTAATCGAACCTATGAGGCAAAAAAAATGTTGTGCTCTATTGGCATGAGCTATGATAAGATACATGCTTGTCCTAACGATTGCATTTTGTTTCGTAACGAATATGCAATGTTAACTGAGTGCCCTAAATGCGGTTTGTCTCGATATAAGAAAAGATTATCTCCCGCAAAAGTCTTATGGTATTTTCCGATAATTCCGAGATTTAGGCGCATGTTTCGTAGTGAAACCGATGCAAGACATCTTACTTGGCATGCAGATGAAAGAATTATTGATGGAATGTATCGGCATCCGGCTGATTCACCACAGTGGTCGAAGATTGATAATGATTATCCTGAGTTTGGATCAGAAGCAAGAAACCTTCGATTGGCATTATCTACTGATGGAATGAACCCACATGGTCTTCAAAGTATCTCACATACCACATGGCCTGTGATTCTTATGATTTATAACCTACCTCCGTGGCTATGTATGAAGCGTAAGTACATGATGTTATCTATGTTAATCTCTGGGCCTAAACAACCAGGGAATGACATAGACGTATACTTGACACCTCTGATCGAAGATTTAAAGATTTTGTAGGAGAACGGTGTGGAGGTTTATGATGGATATAGGAAAGAAAGTTTCAATTTGAGGGCGATGTTGTTTGGCACAATTAATGATTTTCCAGCATACGGGAATCTATCTGGGTATAGCATTAAAGGTCAACGTGCGTGTCCTGTTTGTGAAGACGGAACCGATACGATTCGATTGGAACTTTGCCAGAAGAATGTGTTTCTCGGTCATCGTAGATTCTTACATTCTAAACATCACTACCGTGGGTGGAGAAAAGCATTCAATGGAGACACCGAACATCGTAGAGCTCCACCCGCATTGTCAGGTGAACAAGTTTTTGAAAAGGTGAAAGATGTGCGTACTGAGTTTGGCAAGCCTTTTGCACATAAGATTGTGAAAGGTGGGTGGAAGAAAAGGTCGATATTTTTTGAATTGCCATATTGGAAGTCTTTGTACGTGAGACATTTTCTCGATGTTATGCATATTGAAAAAAACGTATTTGAAAGTGTTATCGGTACATTACTCAATATAAAAGGCAAGTCTAAGGATGGCCTTAAAGCAAGGGAGGACATGTTAAAAATGGGAATGAGAACTGAATTAGCACCCGTGAAGAAAGGAAGACGAACATATCTACCACCTGCTGCTTTTACTTTATCTAGAAAGGAGAAAAAAAGTTTGTGTAAGTCTCTGAGTGAAGTTAAGGTTCCAGAAGGATACTCATCTGATATCAGAAGACTTGTTTCTATGAAAGACCTCAAGTTGAAGAATTTGAAGACACATGATTGCCATGTTATAATGGAACATTTTCTACCGATAGGTATACGTTCTATTTTGCCAGAAAAAGTAAGAAGTGCCATAACTAAAGTGTGTTTTTTCTTTAGGTCAATTTGTAGTAAGGTGATTGATCCCGAGATCTTACCAACACTACAAAAAGAGATTGTAATTACCTTGTGTGAGCTTGAAATGTATTTTCCTCCGTCTTTTTTTGACATAATGGTTCATTTAGTTGTTCATCTTGTGAAAGAGACACAGTTGTGTGGACCAGCTTATATGAGATGGATGTACCCTGCTGAACGGTATATGAAAATATTAAAAGGGTACGTGAAATCCCGAAGTCGACCAGAGGGTTGTATTGTTGAACGATACATTGTTGAAGAAGCTGTTGAGTTTTGTACTGAATATTTGTCTAACGTTCAATCGATTGGACTCCCCAGAGCTCATATTTTCGGCAAAATGGAAGGTAAAAAATTAATTGGGAATAAAATTGTGACAATATCAAGGGATGAACGGGATCAAGTTCATTTGTATGTTCTGCACAATAATAATGAGGTTGAGCCATATGTTGAAATGCACAAGGATGTACTCCGAAGGTTAAATCCGAACAGAAATGAAAATTGGATAGTTATAGAGCACAATCAAAGTTTCATACAATGGTTGAAGGATCATATTTATTTGAAGCGCTCTTCAGATCCTTCTTCGGTAACAGAAATGTTGAGATGTTTGGCATATGGTCCAAGTTTGCATGTGTTTTCTCATAGCGCATATTCAATTAATGGATACACATTTTATACCAAAGAACAAGATGATAAGAGTACTATGCAAAATAGTGGTGTCACCGTGCTAGCTGAAGCAATGCATATATCAAGTATGAAGGACTTAAACCCCAAATATGCAAATTTGTCATATTTTGGAGTTATTGAGCACATTTGGGTATTTGATTACGAGAAGTTTCAGATTCCCATCTTTGGTTGCAAGTGGGTGAATAGTAGTGGCATACGAATGGATAAGTCTGGATTTTTGCAAGTTGATCTTACTAGGGTGGGGTACAAAGATGAACCTTTTATTCTAGCATCTCAAGCTAAACAAGTGTTCTATGTGAATGACCCGAAGAGTACAAAATGGTCTATAGTGCTTTTCTCTAACAAAGTGACTGATGATAGCGGTGTCGATCAATGTGATATTGATGTTGAGAATGAGTCATGCATTAGACGGAATGAGTTGAATAGAAATGATGAAGTTGAGGATCTTATACCGGATGAGTCATATATAAGAAACGATCATAATGAGGGAATTTGGATCAATTCATCCGTACGCATTGCTAAGAAACAAGTGATTAATATTCCAACAAAGAAAAGAAAGAGATGTTAGTGACTTAGGTAAATTATCCATGGTTTCTTTATTTTTTTTTCAATTGTTTTGATTATAAGTTATATGTGATAATGCATGATTTCATTATATTTTTGTTTTCAATTGCTTTGATTATAAGTTATATCTGATAATGCATGATTTCTTTATTTATTTGTTTTCAATTGCTTTGATTATAAGTTATATTTGATATTTGATGGTTTCCTTGGTTTATTACAGGTTAGACATGGCTGATGACCAAAATGAGGAAGTTAGTAAAAAAGTATCCGCGGAAGAAGAAATTCGAAGAGGCATCACAGTAATGAGGAGGGTGGTCCAAGGAAGATCTCGAGGCATCATACTAGATGTCTGTTGGAACAACCAGGGACAACTTATAGAACCTAATGGGCATACCTTAACTAGTTTTATCGGTGCACTAGTAAGGAATGAAATTCCCATTACATGTGATGATTGGAGAAACAAAGAGTTGAATGAGTCCAAAGAAAAAATTTGGAGTGAGATAAAGGTACAATCATTTGGCCCTTAATTATACGGTATCAATTATGTTTTTTCAATTACCGATACTAACTATCAATCTGTATGTTTTTCTTAGCGATGTTTTAACATCGAAGAAGAAAGAAGAGGTTTTTGTATGAAATTGGCCGGAAAGCTTCTAAGAGGGTTTCGGACATTTTTATCATCCAAGTTCCTTAAGGATGCGGATGGTAATTTTGTGGATGCGGAGCTTCCTAAAAAATATGAAAGTTTGATATCGGCTGAAGAATGGGAAGCTTTCAAATCCAAAAGACAAGACCCGGTTTTTCAAAGAATAAGTGCTACAAATCGGGAAAGAGCATCAAGTCCCGCATATCCGTACCGAAAAGGACGTGTCGGATATGGACGCTTAGAACAATCCATGGTAAGTATTTATAAATTGCGATAACAAATTTGTTCATCATATATTAGTTTTATCTGATCAAATTGTATGACATAATGTGTAGCCGCAGAAGGAGGAAAGTTCAGAAACATCTCTTCCTGCACATGTTTTGTGGAAGGAAGCCCGTGTGGGCAAATCTGGAGTTCCTCAAGAAGAAGTTTTACACGTATACCAGAAATCTGTAAGTATAACATTTTTTCTTTAATTGAATAACATTTTTATACACAAATATTTGACAAGTATACGGTATTCATCTGATTTTTCAGGAGGAGCTATCTCAGTCTTTATCTCCCGATGATACTAAGGGCATACTTAGTCGGGCATTAGATGTCCCTGAGTATTCTGGTCGGGTGAGGGGTAAGGGATTTGGAGTCACTCCGACCTCCCTGAGTATTAAAAAAGGAAAGGCTCCTAGTAATCGGGAGCTTCATGCAAGATTGGAAGCCATGCAAGCTGAGCTTGATGCATTGAGGAGAGAAAGAGAGGCTAGCGCCTCAACAGTCTACAGAGATGCTTCGGACAAAAACAGTATCAACTGTACCTTTCAGCCGAACATTCCAGAGGTAATTACATATAATTGTCTTAAATTGAACTATTTGCTTAAATTATGTATTTGACATATATACACATTAACGATTTCTTGTTATTATTGGTTTTAGGGCATTTCCCATTGTCAGCTGTATTTGTCGTCACCATACTATCGGATGGTTGGCAAGGGAAAAGTGCATAACGTTAGCGGAGTATTACTCCACACTAGAGAGCTCCCTGCTGGATGTTTGAAGGTATCAGTTGATATTGCAGTTGAGCCGAATGCAGCATTACCATATCCTAGCGATGATTCGGATGCAACAACGGTGCACGAAGCAGTAGGTTCGTTTGTTGCATGGCCGACAAACCTCATATGCGTAGGATATGAGGTATGCTTAAAACTTATGTTAACTTTAATGTGTATATTCAAAGTTTAAAATTTATGCTTAAAATTTTACTTACATATTTTCCTTGGTTATGTTAAATAGACTCCCACAAAATCCAAATCAAAAGATAATGCGATTCCACGGCATACCGAGTCCACGGTTTCAAGAAAAGAGGTAATATACAATTATATGACATATATTCATGGAAGTTGTTACATTCTTAATTTGATCTAACTATTTATATGACATGTAGCTTCAAGAAAATGAGGTTAGCAATGCCTCCGCACAACAAAAAAAGGAGGTTAGCAACGCCTCCGCACGGGTAAAAAGTTCTGGTGCTAAGAAGACCGTAGCTAGGAAAAAACCTACCACCAAGTATAGGTCGTGCCTCAGGACATTTCTAGAGATGACCGATATACCGACCGGAGGTGATCGGAATGTACATATGGAGGTAGGGATTTTCGGCTTTGATTACGACCAAATGATTGGTAATGAAGACTTCATGCAAGTTTTTGGTCATGAAGAAATCGGCGTCAACGTTGTCAATACATATATTAGGTAAATCCGGTCTACTTTGTTTTATTAATTAAACAACTTATGTTAATGATGTTTACTTTATGTTAATCCGGTTTACTTTATGTTTCAAAAGAGGTGTTAATGATGTTTTTATATTAGGTTTTTGTATGACAAATTGATGCGCCCCAATGATTTGGACGAGTCATTCGGATTCTTAGCACCCGCGACCGTCAACTTAGGTTTAATCTTAAATAGACCGGATACCGTGACGGAGTACGTTCTTCGGATCCTCATGGACAATAAAGATGCGGAGAAGTTGTTTTTTATACCGTTTAATACCGGGTTAGCATTTCATTCTAAATTCATCTATTATAATTATTTTCGAAGTTACCATCTAACATTTGCCTAATCATTACAGTGGACATTGGTTGTTGCTCGCAATCAATCCTATCCGAGAAATTGTGTATTATCTTGACTCGTTAGGAAATGATTGGACAACATACCCGGATATGAAGGTCCTAATTGACACGTAAGTGAGAATGTTCAAAATTTTTCTTAGTTTATGTGAATTGTTCTAATTGCTTCATTTTTATTTTATTAGCGTCCTACAAGCTTTTCGGGCCCAACGAGATATCCAAACCTCAAGGAGGGGCGCCAACTCCATTACATGGATTAAAGTGGCGGTATATTTTTAATTACCACATTTTTTATTATATTAGTGATGACACTTGATAAAACTTAGGATTTATAATCCATATTTTTTTTTCATATGTAGTGTCCTCAACAACGTAATCAAATAGATTGCGGGTATTTCATGTTGAGGTTTATGCGAGATACTCTTGCTTTGGGCCGATTAATGATTCCCACCGATGTATGTATTTCTAACTTATGAGTTATTTTTATATTTACACATATCTCGTATAATTAAATAGTTGGAATTAATTCAAAATATGTTATATTATTATGTAGTACTTTGAGGAATTCAAGTGTGCATTTTATACAAAGGATCAAGTGGACGAAATCAAAGAGGAGTGGTGTCAATTCATGATAGAGCTCAATGTTTTTTCATAAATTTGTGTAATTAATGTGTACATTTGTAGTATATGTAATGACTTGTAAATGTGTACATAAATTTGTATATATTTTGATACATTTAAGGCAAAATTGGTTTGAATTGGTATATATATATATTTGTTAGCCAAAAATTGGTAGAAAAAAGGCCAAAATGGCATGTATAAAATGTGATAATTGTCTGTCAAAATCTGGTTGAAAACAGGTAGAAATTCTGGTTTATAAACCTGGAAAAAATGTGGTTTAAAACAAAAGCTTCAAAATTTTTCGTATACCTTAGACAGCGCTTTTGTAAAAAGCGCTGTCTAAGGGGGGGATTAGAAAGCGCTTTAGGCAAAAGCGCTGTCTAAGGGGGGGGGGGCTTAGACAGCGCTTTTTGAAAAGCGCTGTCTAAGGTATACCTAAAAAAATTAAAATAGGAGGGTCTTAGAAAGCGCTTTTGGCCAAAGCGCTGTCTAAGGTGGGGGGCTTAGACAGCGCTTTTAAGATTTAAAAAAGCGCTGTCTAAACCTTTAGCAGCGGAGGTTTAGACAGCGCTTTAAAGCGCTGTCTAAGGCTAAAAAAAGCGTTGTCTAAGGTCTTGTTTGTTGTAGTGTCAATAGCAAACACATGAGGTGGCCTATCGTGACGCATCATAGTCAGATTAGGAACTTCATTCCAAAATTTCACCATAATCATCAAAGCCAACGTTGCAAGAGCATCTATCATCCGATTTTCATCTCAAGGGATATGATGAAACTCAACCTTTGTAAATAAAGTCAAAATCCTCATCGCGTAATCTCTATATGGTATCAAACCGGGTTGATTCGTCTCCCATTCACCTTTGATTTGATTCACAACCAAAGTTGAATCTCCATAGACATCCAGATATTTGATTCTTAGATCAATGGCCTCTTCAAGCCCCATAATGCAAGCTTCATACTCAGTCATATTGTTTGTACACTTGAAAGTCAATCTAGTTGTAAATGGAAAATGAGTGCCTTGAGGAGTAATAATCACTGCCCCAATTGCATTGCCATACTGATTGATAACTCCATCAAATACCATGCCCCAACGGGAACCAGGTTCTGGCCCTTCTTCAAGTAGTGGTTTGTCACAATCTTTCATTCTTAAATACAAGATCTCTTCATCACGAAAATCATATTATACTGACTGATAGTCTTCAATAGGTTTGTGAGCCAAATGGTCAGCTAATACACTATCCTTAATCGCTTTTTGAGATCGGTATTCAATATCATACTCTGATAACAACATCTGCCAACGAGCAATCCTCCCAATTAAAGCAGGCTTCTCAAAAATGTACTTGATCAGATCCATTTTGGATATCAACGAAGTAGTATGATTCAACATGTACTGGCGCAGACGCTTAGCAACCCAAGCCAATGCGCAATAACTCTTTTCAAGCATAGAACATTGGGTCTCACGGTCGGTGAATTTCTTACTGTGGTAGTAAATTGCATACTCTTTCTTTCCAGATTCATCTTGCTGACCAAGAACACATCCCATACTCTCATCAAGCATATTCAAATACATGATCAACGGTCTTCCTTCAACAGGTGGAGACAGAATCGGAGGCTCAAGCAGATACTCTTTGATACTAATAAAAGCTTTCTGGCAATCTTCGGTCCAATCACAAGACTGACCTATATGCACACATGTGGCAGTCATATGTGATATAAATCTTGAGATATAATTCAAACGGCCAAGAAAACCTCTGACTTGCTTCTCAGTTTTGGGCGCAGGAATTTCTTGTATTGCTTTAACCTTGGCAGGATCAACTTCAATACCTTTCTCACAGACAATAAAGCTCAAAAGCTTACCAGAACGACACAAAAAGTACCATTATTGGGATTCAAGTGGAGTTTATATTTCCTCAAACGTTGGAATAACTTCAACCAATGCTCAACATGTTCTTCTTCATCAATTGATTTGGCCATCATATCATCAACATAAATTTCAATCTCTTTATGCATCATATCATGAAAAAGAGTGGTCATAGCTCTCTGGTACGTTGCACCAACATTCTTTAAACCGAAAGGCGTAACTCTATAACAGAATGTTCCCTAGGGTGTAATGAATGTGGTCTTCTCCATATCTTCAAGTGCCATCTTGATTTGATTATAACCGGAAAATCCGTCCATAAATGAAAAGACTTTGAATTTGGTTGTATAGTCTACTAACATATCAATGTGTGGCAGGAGGAAATCATCTTTCGGACTAGCCTTGTTCAAATCTATATAATCAACACACATACGAACTTTTCCATCCTTCTTCGGAACAGGCACAATGTTGGCCACCCACTGCGGATATTCGGAGGTAACAAGAAAACCAGCATCGATTTGTTTTTGCAGTTCCTCTTTGATCTTAACTGCCATATCAGGAAGAGTTCTCCTCAATTTCTGCTTGACCAGTGGGCACTCTGGCTTCAATAGCAATCTATGCCCCACAATCTCATAATCCAATCCAGGAATGTCTTGATAGGACCAAGAAAACACATCTGAATACTCTCGAAGAAGATCAATCAATCCCTTTTTAGCCTCTGGACACAATTGAGATCCAATCTTGACTTCCTTCACATCATCTTCAGAACCCAAGTTGATTAGTTCAATCTGCTCCTCAAACGGCTGAATGGCTGAAGGCTGAGGCATAGTAGAGGAAGATGGACACTCTGGCTCCCTCTGTCTCTTCACTGCTCGGTCTTGAAGAAGTTCAATAAGTGCGTCTTTGTCCTTTGACTCAAGCTGCAACTCATCATGCTTTCGGCTTAAACCATGAAACCGCTATTCCGACATATCTCTCTCTCTCGCTTCATCTTGGCGAGTGCGTCTTCCAACTCCTCTACATCTTGATTAGGGAGAGTTAATGGCTCGGCCACAGCCAAAGACATAGGTCTGTAACATACATACGACATCTTCAATTCCAAAGCTCTCTTCTTCACCCAAGTAGTGTAAGCTTCCAAAGCTACACAGTTGCGTAGACCAAGCTCATATCCTCCTTTCCTAAGCACATTATGCCAAGCATGTATCACCCTCTTCTTCAAATGTTGGGGATCTTTACCCTCTTGATAGAAAATACCTTCTAACTGGGTATTATTAGTTTTGTCTCTCAAGGGGAACCCTAGTTGAAGACGAGCCAAAGCAGGGTTGTAGTTGATTCCTCCTTGTGTACCAATGAGAGGCACATTAGAGAATTCACCACAACTGTCAATAATGTCCAAGCTACCTAACGCAGAATTGTCATACCCCGATTTTGATCCTGAATTTTTTTTTTTTAATTTTTATTTGGCACTTGGCCTAAAGTTCATTTGCATACATTCATTCCCAAATCCATTTTGTTTATTGATAGACATTGGTCATTATCTAGGTTTTTTGATCATGGTGCTTTTGATTATAAAATGGATTTTAATTATTTGACTTTTTTTAATTTTTAATTTGATTTTAATTTCGAATTAAGTTTAATTCCAAATTTCAATTTAATCTTAATTGTTTATTTTACTAATGATTCAAACTCTAATCGATTTTAATTTCCAAATGAATGTTAGAGTTGATATCCAAGTAATTTTAAATGAATTATAGATTAATTTGTTTTTAATTTGGTTTTCTGCTGATTTGTTATTATTAATTAAATTGATATTAAAACTAGTATTGGATTATTCCTAAAAGTCCACATCCATTTTTATAATCAAATATCCAATAACCCGTTCCTATTTCTTTTCCTAATCACTTTTAAACCGTGCATTTTCGTTATGATTGGACCTTGATCAATAAATCATTAATCCACTGATCTAGCTTACACTTCCATACACCAATTAATATAAACCATGTTCATTTCAAAGGCCAAAATTACATTACAGGAACCTTTGAGAACCAATACACAAATCTTGTTCTACAAAGCCAGCTCAGGCGTGTTTACCCACAACGAGCATCATGTTTACAGCTAAAATTCAAGCATATAGTGATGCACAAATTTGAAGAATAATACATATACATCCATACGTTTATGTGTTACAAATATGAGTTACAACTGTTTGCAAATTGCCAAAGAGAAAGTCCTAGCCTATGATCCAAGTACATAACTTCATGTCAAGCCGGAAACAGCGGGTATATTGACTGCAATAAACTCCTTGTGCTATTTTCTCCCAAAGGTTCACGAGCCACAGCAATTCAGCCACCATGCCGTACTTTGCTTTGTCTGGTAGGCACAAACCTGCACAATCAAGAGATCACATTGCGCGAACCATAGTGAAAAATGTTAGAACCGGTGCAGAAGTGTGTTGTCCGTATTCCTTTACCTAATCAAGCAAGAATTGATATCAGGGAACCTTATAGTAAGTGCTACAATGGTTGACCAAACAAAGCCAAGACTCGAAGTCAAGTGCATTTACCACCAAAAGGTCCATATACCAGCACTCACTGTCACAGATGCAGTAGGTGAGAGTGAGAATGAAGAGGAGTGTTTTCTATTTTGATGCATTTTCAGCAGGAAAAGGATACAATGTTGTTGAGATTAGTTGGCAACTTTGGATAAATGTGATACCTGCTAGGAATTAGCCACCGGAGGCATGCAATATGGAGGACATTGTTTGAAATCATTGTAATAGACCCACTATAGTTTCAATCCAAGTACACACCAACATAGAGGTGTACATGACATGAGTCCTATGATGCAATCACTGCAATTTGGCCAAGAAAATATTCATGGCATTGATGAGTTTGAGTACAATTATTACATCACCTACATTTTCTGACCCAAACACATGGTTTCAGTATACCTTTTAACGACTCAAATGAAAGCTCTAGCTAGCACTACGGAGATTCTGACGGCCTCGCTGTTCCAACAAGCAGCATTTGTCAAAGGCGATCTCTGATGCTGTTAACCACGGGCTATGTCACGGATGTACTCATGTGCAACATAACCTCTGCACAAGAAATTTCTGATCAAGTGAAGGGCATTTGTTTTGTTGATGCCGCCGTTGTTTCTGCAAACTTCAGCATCATAACCTGCAAGGCACACATCAATAACTCACAATGACAGGATGTTGAAAAGGAACTATTGAGATATGGCAAATGAGAATTGGACCACGTCTTAGAACAATTACATGTGCAAAAGGTAGCAAGGTGTTGCAACCCTCCTGTAGGTTTGGTGTTAGCAATGTCTAGTGCATTTGGCAACCGTATGCTGAAGCCATTTGTTGTAGCAGAACCTGAGATCCAGGAGCAGAAGATAAAGAGGAAACCGGGTACGAAACCAAGGTCGGGCAAAGCATAACAAGTGCAACCAAACCCTGAGAAATTCAAACTCAAACCATAAAAAGGGAGAATAAGAGAATTAACAATAAGGAAGAAAAAGCTTTGAAGTTATCACCTTCTGTGGATATCCCAACATTAAAATTGGAATTAATGATCAACTGAGAAAGAGATTTGCTCTTTCAGAAGCCGTGGAAGCATTGGACGAAACCACAAATCAACCAACCTAAACCTGCAAAAGGCATTGACAGAAGCAATAAATTGTCAACAATTCAATGCTATTGAAATCACAAGGAAAATTTCAGGTGAGCCTTATGGAAACTAGAACTTATCTGCAGAAGCGCATCATCATACGGCAGCCCAGTTGCTAAAGCAAGATTCAAGACATTCTGCATCGATCATCTCAAACAGAAACCCGTCCATTGTCAAATGCGGCAAGGTTTGAAGTGTCCATAACAATAAACATGATTTGAATCAGAGAAGTTATTTGTTGTTTTGGAACCCCTGGTGTATGTGTTTGATTTAGAGAATGGAGCCTTGATGCAACTTGATAACAGGACTTTGATGTAGAGTGGTAAAACTTTGATAATGCTGACAAGATGGAGACCAAGAAGATCCTAGCATATCCTGTGGAAGCAAAGATAAACAAATTTCAGAAAAGAAATCACACAGCAAAGTGCTCTTGATCAGCGAAAACAATTACACTAATTCCAAAGAGCTCTTCCTGAAACACCCACAACTTATGTAGATTCCACAATACAGACTGAACAACTAAGTGGGGTGGTTGGCTAGAAGAATTATACCAAAAGTTACAAACCATGAAAGAGAATTACCTGCCAGATCCGAATGAAATATTCCAAAAATCTCTATGAGATTTCAACAGTATGACTCTACTCATCAACAGCCCAACAACGCCAATTCTGTAGCACTTTGTCTTCGAACAAGCCAGTTAGGAAATGCCCATTAATCCATAGCAGGAGCTGTGGTTTGACCGGATACAACCTCAATATTGATCTTTTGGATGTTTACACACACAAGAGCACATTTCATCGCTTTGGCGAATTCAATCTCAGGTTATTGGCTTGGATTTGGTTGACGACGAGAGCAAGCCTGCATTGTGCACTGAAATTCATTAAGTGTTGGTCCAACCATGTTGTTTTCTGGCCACTGAAGCAAGTTAAAAATCAGACCATTACTAACCTGGTAAAAGAGCCTATTCACTAGCCGGAGCACCGTGAAACCAAGCCTGCAGCATCCCAAACCTATCTCCAAACCCACCACGGGGAGGAAAATGTATTGGCAATGGTAATACTGCGATGAAACTGCAAAGAAGTAACTACAGGGATGTTAATAGCATCAATAATACAGGCAAGTCTAAGCGTCAATCAGACCCAGTTGAAGAAATTAAGGAAGTTTCAAAAGATTACAAGATGGAAATGTTTCAGAATTCAAAGAGAAGTCACTGCAGTAAAAGGAGCGAATTAATTAGTAAAAATGCAAAGTCCAAAAATTCCCAATTTGGGCATTAAGACAAAATCAAAGACGAAAGTTCATGCTCAGGTTACCGTTTTCGAATTCAGGCATCAAAGAGAGCAATCAAAAGCTGAGCACCAAAAAGCACTTCGGAAAGGTTCCTTTTTTTGAATCTCCATACACCAGCCTGAAAACCCTAATTCGGGGAGGATAAATACAGAAGAAATCAGTGAGAGAGGGGACGGAAATGAACGGCGAAAATTTCAAAGCAAAGAACCCTAAATTTGTCCAAACAAAGAATCCGAACCACAAAAAACCCTAACCTTCAGGGAACGGCGTGAAAAGCTTGGCAAAAGGAGGAGGATACGAACTCAACATAGCTGTCGAATCACCGCTGTAGGTGAGGCTTCTTGTTTGATTCCCTTTGAAACTTTGGCTTTCGTGTTTTGAGTGAGATGAGAGGTTAGCGATGGAGAGCGATGGGTGAGTGAGGTTAGGGATACAGAGAGAGTGAGTTTGGGCGATGGAGAGAAGAAAGAGTGATACCGAGAGGGAGAGATACGTTGGGACGAGGGTTTTGTGAGAATCTGAGAGAGAGTTGAGTTTGAGCTTATCTGTTACGTTTTTTTTTTTTCTTTTCTTTTAATTTATTTCAAATAGAATAAATAATAAATAACAAAAAACGTTCAATTTTCCTAGGATAGTAGTTAATAGTGGTATTTTATATTTCCACTTTATTCCCTTTGGAAACCCAACAGCCAAGTGGCTGGGTTTAATTAGGGTAGTCCACTAGTTTTTTATTGTTAGTTTTTTCTATTTTTATTTCTTTACCTTAGTTTATATATTTAAATTAGTACTAAAATAATGTCTAGTTGTTAAGTGGCCTGGTGGAGAGGGTGGTTTTCATAGTTTCAAGAGGAGTGGGTTCGATACTCGTGTGTAGCACTTTTTTAGTATTTTTTTTTTTTTAGTATTTCATTTTCTTTAGTATTTTTTTTTTTAGTATTTCATTTTCTTTTAGCTTTTATTTTCTAGTATTTTATTGTCTTTTAGCATTTTGTTTCTTTTAATATTTTTTTTATGTCCATGCTTCTTTATTAATTTCATCATATATTCGAAACCATCTAAAAACCATAAAAAAAAATCATACTTTTCTCGATTTAATATCGAGCCCCTTTTTCACACCCCTTGTAAGTCGATTGCTTTTTTCAAGCATCGCCATCAACCTCACATAGCTTACTCTTGGGCTTTCTTACAATGAGCCGGTTCTCTTGCACTTACACTCATGCATTATTTGTTGTTTGGGCCCGATTTTTATTATTTCATGATTTTTTAATCCCCATTTAACAAAATGTACCCCATTCCCCCGATGTGTAATAATCTTGTACTGTTTCATTTCTTTATTGCTTGGTTGTTTAGTTAGCTACTAACACAAGAATAAAATCAACATTTTCAAAAATACAAAAACAAATGACTCGATCCAACGTCGAGTATTTTCTCAATAAACAAATCAACTCATTCCTCCATCCCATTCCATCCCATCTCTTTCAAACTTTCATCAAATGCTTGATTCAACGTCATGCCATTTTCCCTAATAAAAACTCAAAAAAATATTAATTCATATTCAAGACTTTTTCAATAAAGATGGAAATGGAACGTGGTGTATACCACGCACTCCTGGGACTAGGATTCGAGATGTATATCTCGCCAATCCTAGCTCTCGCCATCATCCAAGTTTATCCACTTTGTTTTCTTTCAAACACTCATTCAAATTTCTCTTAAAACGTCCATCAATACTTGATCTAGGTCAAGTCATTTTCACAACAAAACTCAAAATACATAATCCCTATCTTAACACTTTTTCAATAAAGGTGGAAATGGAACATGGTGTATACCATGCACTCCTGAGGTTAAGATTCGAGATGTATGCCTCGCCAATCTTAACTCTCGCCATCGTCTAAAATTGTCAATGCGGTTTCTTCAAACCCTTTCACAATCAAATTCCAAAATACTTAATTCCTATCTTAATCTCTTTCAATAAAGGTGGAAATGGAACATGGTGTATACCATGCACTCTTGAGGCTAGGATTCGAGATGTATATCTCGCTCATCCAAGTCCTCGCCATCACTCAAAATACATCCAACCAATCAAACTCTTTTTTCGCCGCCGTGCGACCAATCAAAGAACCTTTTTCATAAATGAAAGATATATTGTCTTAAGTGATACAAAATAATGTTTCGGCCACGATTGTTGAGTAGAGATAAATGACGCTTTTCCGAATGTAGATTTATAAATCCGTTCGATGTGTATGCGTCCACTCCTCATCTGTTTTGGGTAAAACAATGTTTTCGTCGATTAATACAATATAGCTTTCGCTAAAATCGACCAACAAACAAACATTTTTCTACCCAGAACTACGTAAGCCTTGATTTCTCTTTTGAGATACGTAGGAGTAGGATTTGTAAATCTTGTCAGGCCCACTAATAAAAAACTTAGGTTTAGTCCTTCGTCAAAAATCCAAAAATATTTTCCTTTCTTTTATTCTTTCTTTCCCACCTAATAACTTGAAAAGCCTATCATTTCAAACTAACATTAACGCACACAACTGACCTAATGGTTCCCGTTGAGTACAACGGACGTGAGGGGTGCTAATACCTTCCCCTTGCGTAATCGACTCCTGAACCCTGATATTGGTTGCGATGACCATATCTTATCCTTTTCTTTTGTCTTGGGTTTTATCGATATTTCCCTTTTCCTTTTTAGGAATAAATAAAGTTCGGTGGCGACTCTGTTCAGTCCATCATTGCGAGCGTGCAATCGCGCTTCGCTTTGAAGTCGTATCCCCATTTTTTTCGAGGTGCGACAGATGGCGACTCCGCTGGGGAAAACAGTCCCTAAGTGAGTCAAGCCTAGTTAGGACGTCTGTGTGCCTTTGTTTGTTTAATTGTGTGGCTTTTCTTTATTATTTTTACTATCTTTATTGTTATATCTGTTGAATATTGGTTCTATTGTGATTGTTGGTACTTGGATCTTGATTGCAAACCATGTGGGAAAGACTCTACACCCGAGTCTAGAGTGAAAAAACATAAGATAAGATGATGGTTGAGTAGTACAGACTCCCGAGGTGTATACTTCGTAAGAGTCGGTACGAGAACCTCACTTAGAGTAGATCTTTTTGCAAATATTGTCGCCCGAGGTGTATACCTCGTAAGCGGCGATGTTTCAAAGGGGTCCATGACTCTAAGGACCTTTTAGAACATTAAACCTTTGGCCAACTAGAAATGATGGTTGCGTAGTATGGATTCCCGAGGTGTATACTTCGTAAGAATCGATACGAGAACCTCGCTCAGAATAGATTCCCTAGATGGAGTTGATGACCGGAAAGTATTTTCCGTAAGCGTCAAACAGTCTTTCGAATCCATGACTCTGGGTACCCTGTCTAGAACCCAGTCGATGGTTGCGTAGTACGGACTCGCGAGGTGTATACTTCGTAAGAGTCTGTACGAGAACCTCACCCAGAATAGATTCCCTTGATGGAGTTGACGACCGGGAAGTATTTCCCGTAAGCGTCAAACATTCTTGTGAATCAATGACTCTGGGGATCCTTTGTAACAAAAGCCCTAGATCATACCCGGTGAGAACCCCATATTGGAAAAGCAATCAAATTTATCAGTACCTCGGACTTTTGAACCCGTGTATTGAAGAAAAAACAAATGTGCATGGCTTGCATTGCATTCATTCGCATTCCATTGCATTTGCATCTCATCATAACGCATGTCATTTTCCAGACAAAATACCAAAAAAACTCATCCATCCTTTGTCCGTGATCAGCAAAGTGATTCCTAACACGCATTTAGAACAAAGAACCATGTCTCAGGAGATGATGGACGAGCTAAGGAAAAGCCAAGAAGCACTGAATGAGGAACTTAATCTTTTGAAGATCCAAATGAGATGGGTCTTGGAAACCCTGCAAGTCTTGTTGGGAAAAGAGGGTCACCCAATATACACTGCTGCAACAAAGAGAGCTACTACGCCATATCCATCTGGTGTTACCCCAAGTCAAGGGAAATGTTATGTGGCATTTCCTCATTTACCAGTATATGGACCTCCCTCAAGGCGTCATCATCAACATCCTCTGGCTATTGCTCCTCAAAGTCACCAAAACCATGTTCAAAACAAAAATCAGAATCAGAACAAGAGGAACAAGGATCACAATGACTCGATTCCGGTGCCATATAGCAAGCTCTACCCGCTACTGATCCAGAATGCTTTGGTGACCCCTAGAGCTCTCACGCCTGTGTCACCATACCTACCATGGTACAATCCAAATGCAACGTGTGAATTCCATAAAGGGGCATTGGGACATAACCTAGATTCTTGTTGTGCGCTAAAAGCCTTGGTACGAGGACTGATTAACAAGAAGAGTTTAGTCTTTGAAGAAGATCACCCGAAGATCAAGTGCGAATACCATACTGGAACAATGGGGCACTCCATCGAGGAATGCAAGAGTTTTAAGCTCAAGCTGCAAGGATTGATTAACATAGGGTCACCAACACTCAAGGAGGAAGGCTCAAGTACATATACCTTGATTTCTGGGCCAGGTAATGAGAAAGGGAAAGGACCCTTGAAAACCCTCAAGGTTTTGTTCCACAAGGAAGATGTCAGGGATGTGGCTAATGAGCTATCATTGTTTCCTGGTAAGAGCATTGAGATACCGCCTTGGATTTCCAATGTCACGACCCATACCAATGAAAGAAAAGGAGAAGTGAGTAGTGGATTCAAGAAGGTTGCGTTCAACGATGAGATTGAAGGAAAATAATTTGAAGATCATCATGCCAATGTCAAAAAGCTTGTTGATCCCAACCTTCAAGTTTGAAGAAGTCATTCCCCAAAGCTGGCAATCATTTGGCTGTTTCAGCATTTCTTTTGTAGTTTCCTTGCATGTTGACTGTTAATTGCTTTTAAGCATTGTTGTTTTCTTTGAATTGGTAAGATTAATGAAATGTTTATGCATCTTTTGAATTAATCCATTCGTATTCACTCGTTTTTCATTTATGTTAAAAAACAAAAACAAAAATACTGCTCTCATTCACTTTTGTTTATCGAACCGTTGTGTTAACAAAGATTTGAGGGAGGATGATGAAAACGAAACACCTGAAATTGTTGTGGTATGCTTTTGAGTAAAACCTTGTCGATGATGTAAGGCATTGTTTCAAATCCCCAAACACTGGAGTGATAAGGAGTTAATCCCTAGTCAACCACTTTGAGCCTAAAAGTTGGTGTTTATTTCGGATCTAAAACCCTTAATCTTAACCTGGGGCAGGGTAGTTATGTTCAGATAGTTTGATCGTGCATCCGATCTTTCAAAAAATTGTCCATATGAACACCCTCCAATTAGGTTCAACCACATGTCATCCTTCGTGCACATGTTGAAGTGTCGAAGAAGTTGAGAAAAGATGAAATTAGTGTTGGTTGATCCTCATCCACCAATAATGTGGCAGTCAATACCTTTAAAAAATAAAAAAGCCCGCTAAATCAAATACCACAAAATGACTTAGGCAAAAGTTAGGGCATCTCGATGGACCAAAAGCTTCAGAGAAGCGGTCCAGGCAAAATTAGGGATAAAGAAAATCAATCAAAAGAGGTCACCAAAATCCTCAACAAAACAAAAAAACAAGGTGACTGCCATTTCAAGAAAATTCGTCTTGAATCCCCATCACACCTTCGAACCCTCTTGGAAGTCGAATGCGTGTGTCGAATTAACTGAACGTAGGAACTGGAGATCATCAAGAAGAAGGGGTGGGTAAAAATAAATTTTGAGCCTTATATCCTTTTGTTTCAAAAAACTGTGAACCAGACCACGTTACAACCCTTAAAAGACCTAATTGAGGCATGGTTTATTTTGAAAGCATACTATGACAAGGTGGTGTTAACTTGACTCCGAACGATTTTTGTTAGTCATTTGATGGCACCAACTTGCATACTGTGAATGACTTGATCACCATTGTGTTCTTATCAATGACTCGTTCACTGTATTTCACCCATTCATATCAATAAACTTTGATTTCAAATTTTTGCATAAACATTGCATTAAAATTACCATTTTTTGAATGCACAATCTTATTTGCAAGTCAACACTTAGCGTCAAAGAAATTCCAACAATATACAGTTGAAGAACTTGATGGAGTGAAAGAAGTCTAGTCAAGGGCAAATCACTTTGAGCATCAGTTAATTCGAGCTAATCACTCTAAGGGTCCTTAAGGCAAGAGTAATCTGCTTCAAGAATCACACTGGGGCAAGCCACCTCAGAGCTCAGTAAGTCCAATCACTCCAAGGTTCAGTTAGCCAAGAGTAATTCGCTTCAAGACTTAGACTGGGGCAAGCCACCTCAGAGCTCAATAAATCTAACTATCCAAAAGACAGTCAACCAAGAGTCTGCCATTCCGACATTTGGTTAGCCAAGTTCAGACCGTTACAAGTTTCAAACACTTGGGGCAAGCCATCTCGAGGTAGTCTCATGGCAAGTTGTTTCCAAACTCACTTTCAAAGTGAACATCTCCAAGGTCCCAACAGACTGGGGCAAGATGAGCCAAGTTCAGACCATTACAAGTTTCAAACACTTGGGGCAAGCCATCTCGAGGTAGTCTCATGGCAAGTTGTTTCCAAACTCACTTTCAAAGCGAACATTTCCAAGGTCCCAACAAACTGGGGCAAGATGAGCCACAGAGGGGCAGAACCTCTTTCTTCGTGCTTTCAAACTGCTCAAACAAATTCTGCCATATGTCAACAACTATTGAGTTTAAGATGAGTGCCCAAAAATTATGCTAGCACGATTCATTAATCCTCCAAAAGGATCCATTGGCTAAGTTGTGGCTATCAAACTGAATAGAATCCTCCTTTGACAACATCTATCATAAAATATTTGGTTGAGTTCTCGGTGTTGAGGAATCATGAGCTTCCATAAAAAACCTTTATAAACACCCAGTCTGCCCAGTGTCAGCATTCTCATAATCATGATCATTCATATATCATGCATAAAAAGAAATTCAAATCATACATAGCCGAAATGTACTTCGTGCTCATTTTGCATTGATCCAGGTCTTGTTGTCGATCCTATGATCCTTTGACCTTTGATTCCAGTTTGTATTTGGTGCCCTTAAACCAACATCCGGTTTTCGCAGTCATTTTCAAGTCCAATTGTTGTTGGCAAAATCCGTTAAAAGCTGGTTGTAGTCCATTGCTTACAGTCAGAGTTCAATTGTTGTTATTCCGGTGTCAGGTCATACATGAACCTGTACTGAAGATTTTTTCTCTATTTGTTCAATACCATTCAGGTCATGTATGAACCTGTTGTTGAACCTTTTATTCCGGGGTCAGGTCATACTTGAACTTGCTCTGAAGAGTTTTTCCAATTTTTGTTCAATACCATTCAGGTCATGTATGAACCTGTTGTTGAACCTTTTATTCCGGGGTCAGGTCATACTTGAACTTGCTCTGAAGAGTTTTTCCAATTTTTGTTCAATACTATTCAGGTCATGTTTGAACCTGTCGTTGAGCTTTTATTCCGGGGTCAGGTCATACTTGAACCTGCTCTGAAGAGTTTTTCCAATTTTTGTTCAATACCATTCAGGTCATGTATGAACCTGTTGTTGAGCTTTTATTCCGAGGTCAGGTCATACTTGAACTCGCTCTGAAGAGTTTTTCCAATTTTTGTTCAATACCATTCAGGTCATGTATTGAACCTGTTATTGAGCTTTTATTCCGGGGTCAGGTCATACTTGAACCTGCTCTGAAGATTTTTTCTCTTTTTGTTCAATACTATTCAGGTCATGTATGAACCTGTTATTGAGCTTTTATTCCGGGGTCAGGTCATACTTGAACCTGCTCTGAAGAGTTTTTCCCAACTTTTGTTCAATACCATTCAGGTCATGTATGAACCTGTTGTTGAGCCTTTTATTCCGGGGTCCGGTCATACTTGAACCTACTCTGAAGAGTTTTTCTAATTTTTGTTCAATACTATTCAGGTCATGTATGAACCTGTTGTTGAGCTTTTATTCCGGGGTCCGGTCATACTTGAACCTGCTCTGAAGATTTTTTTTCTCTATTTGTTCAATACTATTCAGGTCATGTATGAACCTGTTGTTGAGCTTTTTATTCCGGGGTCCGGTCATACTTGAACCTACTCTGAAGAGTTTTTCCAATTTTTGTTCAATACTATTCAGGTCATGTATGAACCTGTTGTTGAGCTTTTATTCCGGGGTCAGGTCATACTTGAACCTGTTCTGAAGATTCTTTCCCTATTTGTTCAATACCATTCAGGTCATGTATAGACCTGTTGTTGAACCCTTATTCCGGTGTCAGGTCATACTTGAACCTGCTCTGAAGATTTTTTTTCTCTGTCTGTTCAATACCATTCAGGTCATGTATGAACCTGTTGTTGAACCCTTATTCCGGTGTCAGGTCATACATGAACCTGTTTTGAAGAGTTTTCTCCTTGATTATTCCCCAGCATTGTCAGGTCATATATGAACCTGTTGTAGCATCTTTTCCTTCATTCGGGTTCAGTAAGTCATGTGTGAACTTACTACCGAAATCCCTTGTATTCTAAGTGTCGTTTATCAAATCTCACTTTGAATACTCCCCAGTGTATGTCTGATCCTCCAGCAGGACTGTTTCCCCAGCAAGTTGTTTTTTACCCCATTTGTCTGTCTCCCTGTGGATCATCAGCATTCCCCACAGATTGGTCTGTCTAGTAGCATCTCCTGTTAAGGGTCCACCATATCCCTAGCAGGGAAGAAAATTAAAAAAAAAAAGAAAAAATCATGCATCCATGCATATCATATCATGCATATCATATCATGTCATATCGTGTCATATCATATCATATCATATCATATCATATCATATCATATCACATCATGTCATAGGGATTCAGGATCAAAATCCGGGTCGTCTTAGTATTTAACCATCTCCCACTATGATCATATGAAGAGTGTCCTGCTTCATATTCTCTAGTAGAAGATACTTAAATAGGGGCAACTGTCATACCCCGATTTTGATCCTGAATTTTTTTTTTTTTAATTTTTATTTGGCACTTGGCCTAAAGTTCATTTGCATACATTCATTCCCAAATCCATTTTGTTTATTGATAGACATTGGTCATTATCTAGGTTTTTTGATCATGGTGCTTTTGATGATTATAAAATGGATTTTAATTATTTGACTTTTTTTAATTTTTAATTTGATTTTAATTTCGAATTAAGTTTAATTCCAAATTTCAATTTAATCTTAATTGTTTATTTTACTAATGATTCAAACTCTAATCGATTTTAATTTCCAAATGAATGTTAGAGTTGATATCCAAGTAATTTTAAATGAATTATAGATTAATTTGTTTTTAATTTGGTTTTTTGCTGATTTGTTATTATTAATTAAATTGATATTAAAACTAGTATTGGATTATTCCTAAAAGTCCACATCCATTTTTATAATCAAATATCCAATAACCCGTTCCTATTTCTTTTCCTAATCACTTTTAAACCGTGCATTTTCGTTATGATTGGACCTTGATCAATAAATCATTAATCCACTGATCTAGCTTACACTTCCATACACCAATTAATATAAACCATGTTCATTTCAAAGGCCAAAATTACATTACAGGAACCTTTGAGAACCAATACACAAATCTTGTTCTACAAAGCCAGCTCAGGCGTGTTTACCCACAACGAGCATCATGTTTACTGCTAAAATTCAAGCATATAGTGATGCACAAATTTGAAGAATAATACATATACATCCATACGTTTATGTGTTACAAATATGAGTTACAACTGTTTGCAAATTGCCAAAGAGAAAGTCCTAGCCTATGATCCAAGTACATAACTTCATGTCAAGCCGGAAACAGCGGGTATATTGACTGCAATAAACTCCTTGTGCTATTTTCTCCCAAAGGTTCACGAGCCACAGCAATTCAGCCACCATGCCGTACTTTGCTTTGTCTGGTAGGCACAAACCTGCACAATCAAGAGATCACATTGCGCGAACCATAGTGAGAAATGTTAGAACCGGTGCAGAAGTGTGTTGTCCGTATTCCTTTACCTAATCAAGCAAGAATTGATATCATGGAACCTTATAGTAAGTGCTACAATGGTTGACCAAACAAAGCCAAGACTCGAAGTCAAGTGCATTTACCACCAAAAGGTCCATGTACCAGCACTCACTGTCACAGATGCAGTAGGTGAGAGTGAGAATGAAGAGGAGTGTTTTCTATTTTGATGCATTTTCAGCAGGAAAAGGATACAATGCTGTTGAGATTAGTTGGCAACTTTGGATAAATGTGATACCTGCTAGGAATTAGCCACCGGAGGCATGCAATATGGAGGACATTGTTTGAAATCATTGTAACAGACCCACTATAGTTTCAATCCAAGTACACACCAACATAGAGGTGTACATGACATGAGTCCTATGATGCAATCACTGCAATTTGGCCAAGAAAATATTCATGGCATTGATGAGTTTGAGTAGAAGTATTACATCACCTACATTTTCTGACCCAAACACATGGTTTCAGTATACCTTTTAACGACTCAAATGAAAGCTCTAGCTAGCACTACAGAGATTCTGACGGCCTCGCTGTTCCAACAAGCAGCATTTGTCAAAGGCGATCTCTGATGCTGTTAACCACGGGCTATGTCACGGATGTACTCATGTGCAACATAACCTCTGCACAAGAAATTTCTGATCAAGTGAAGGGCATTTGTTTTGTTGATGCCGCCGTTGTTTCTGCAAACTTCAGCATCATAACCTGCAAGGCACACATCAATAACTCACAATGACAGGATGTTGAAAAGGAACTATTGAGATATGGCAAATGAGAATTGGACCACGTCTTAGAACAATTACATGTGCAAAAGGTAGCAAGGTGTTGCAACCCTCCTGTAGGTTTGGTGTTAGCAATGTCTAGTGCATTTGGCAACCGTATGCTGAAGCCATTTGTTGTAGCAGAACCTGAGATCCAGGAGCAGAAGATAGAGAGGAAACCGGGTACGAAACCAAGGCCGGGCAAAGCATAACAAGTGCAACCAAACCCTGAGAAATTCAAACTCAAACCATAAAAAGGGAGAATAAGAGAATTAACAATAAGGAAGAAAAAGCTTTGAAGTTATCACCTTCTGTGGATATCCCAACATTAAAATTGGAATTAATGATCAACTGAGAAAGAGATTTGCTCTTTCAGAAGCCGTGGAAGCATTGGACGAAACCACAAATCAACCAACCTAAACCTGCAAAAGGCATTGACAGAAGCAATAAATTGTCAACAATTCAATGCTATTGAAATCACAAGGAAAATTTCAGGTGAGCCTTATGGAAACTAGAACTTATCTGCAGAAGCGCATCATCATACGGCAGCCCAGTTGCTAAAGCAAGATTCAAGACATTCTGCATCGATCATCTCAAACAGAAACCCGTCCATTGTCAAATACGGCAAGGTTTGAAGTGTCCATAACAATAAACATGATTTGAATCAGAGAAGTTATTTGTTGTTTCGGAACCCCTGGTGTATGTGTTTGATTCAGAGAATGGAGCCTTGATGCAACTTGATAACAGGACTTTGATGTAGAGTGGTAAAACTTTGATAATGCTGACAAGATGGAGACCAAGAAGATCCTAGCATATCCTGTGGAAGCAAAGATAAACAAATTTCAGAAAAGAAATCACACAGCAAAGTGCTCTTGATCAGCGAAAACAATTACATTAATTCCAAAGAGGTCTTCCTGAAACACCCACAACTTATGTAGATTCCACAATACAGACTGAACAACTAAGTGGGGTGGTTGGCTAGAAGAATTATACCAAAAGTTACAAACCATGAAAGAGAATTACCTGCCAGGTTATTGATCTTTTGGATGTTTACACACACAAGAGCACATTTCATCGCTTTGGCGAATTCAATCTCAGGTTATTGGCTTGGATTTGGTTGACGACGAGAGCAAGCCTGCATTGTGCACTGAAATTCATTAAGTGTTGGTCCAACCATGTTGTTTTCTGGCCACTGAAGCAAGTTAAAAATCAGACCATTACTAACCTGGTAAAAGAGCCTATTCACTAGCCGGAGCACCGTGAAACCAAGCCTGCAGCATCCCAACCCTATCTCCAAACCCACCACGGGCAGGAAAATGTATTGGCAATGGTAATACTGCGATGAAACTGCAAAGAAGTAACTACAGGGATGTTAATAGCATCAATAATACAGGAAAGTCTAAGCGTCAATCAGACCCAGTTGAAGAAATTAAGGAAGTTTCAAAAGATTACAAGATGGAAATCTTTCAGAATTCAAAGAGAAGTCACTGCAGTAAAAGGAGCGAATTAATTAGTAAAAATGCAAAGTCCAAAAATTCCCAATTTGGGCATTAAGACAAAATCAAAGACGAAAGTTCATGCTCAGGTTACCGTTTTCGAATTCAGGCATCAAAGAGAGCAATCAAAAGCTGAGCACCAAAAAGCACTTCGGAAAGGTTCCTTTTTTTGAATCTCCATACACCAGCCTGAAAACCCTAATTCGAGGAGGATAAATACAGAAGAAATCAGTGAGAGAGGGGACGGAAATGAACGGCGAAAATTTCAAAGCAAAGAACCCTAAATTTGTCCAAACAAAGAATCTGAACCACAAAAAACCCTAACCTTCAGGGAACGGCGTGAAAAGCTTGGCAAAAGGAGGAGGATACGAACTCAACATAGCTGTCGAATCAGCGCTGTAGGTGAGGCTTCTTGTTTGATTCCCTTTGAAACTTTGGCTTTCGTGTTTTGAGTGAGATGAGAGGTTAGCGATGGAGAGCGATGGGTGAGTGAGGTTAGGGATACAGAGAGAGTGAGTTTGGGCGATGGAGAGAAGAAAGAGTGATACCGAGAGGGAGAGATACGTTGGGACGAGGGTTTTGTGAGAATCTGAGAGAGAGTTGAGTTTGAGCTTATCTGTTACGTTTTTTTTTTTTTCTTTTCTTTTAATTTATTTCAAATAGAATAAATAATAAATAACAAAAAACGTTCAATTTTCCTAGGATAGTAGTTAATAGTGGTATTTTATATTTCCAATTTATTCCCTTTG
Organism: Lathyrus oleraceus; assembly: GCF_024323335.1. NCBI lineage: Eukaryota > Viridiplantae > Streptophyta > Magnoliopsida > Fabales > Fabaceae > Lathyrus > Lathyrus oleraceus. The sequence goes on along the minus strand of NC_066585.1, from coordinate 430,956,423 downwards.
GAAACCCAACAGCCAAGTGGCTGGGTTTAATTAGGGTAGTCCACTAGTTTTTTATTGTTAGTTTTTTCTATTTTTATTTCTTTACCTTAGTTTATATATTTAAATTAGTACTAAAATAACGTCTAGTTGTTAAGTGGCCTGGTGGAGAGGGTGGTTTTCATAGTTTCAAGAGGAGTGGGTTCGATACTCGTGTGTAGCACTTTTTTAGTATTTCATTTTCTTTAGTATTTTTTTTTTTTTAGTATTTCATTTTCTTTTAGCTTTTATTTTCTAGTATTTTATTGTCTTTTAGCATTTTGTTTCTTTTAATATTTTTTTTATGTCCATGCTTCTTTATTAATTTCATCATATATTCGAAACCATCTTAAAACCATAAAAAAAAATCATACTTTTCTCGATTTAATATCGAGCCCCTTTTTCACACCCCTTGTAAGTCGATTGCTTTTTTCAAGCATCGCCATCAACCTCACATAGCTTACTCTTGGGCTTTCTTACAATGAGCCGGTTCTCTTGCACTTACACTCATGCATTATTTGTTGTTTGGGCCCGATTTTTATTATTTCATGATTTTTTAATCCCCATTTAACAAAATGTACCCCATTCCCCCGATGTGTAATAATCTTGTACTGTTTCATTTCTTTATTGCTTGGTTGTTTAGTTAGCTACTAACACAAGAATAAAATCAACATTTTCAAAAATACAAAAACAAATGACTCGATCCAACGTCGAGTATTTTCTCAATAAACAAATCAACTCATTCCTCCATCCCATTCCATCCCATCTCTTTCAAACTTTCATCAAATGCTTGATTCAACGTCAAGCCATTTTCCCTAATAAAAACTCAAAAAAAATATTAATTCATATTCAAGACTTTTTCAATAAAGATGGAAATGGAACGTGGTGTATACCACGCACTCCTGGGACTAGGATTCGAGATGTATATCTCGCCAATCCTAGCTCTCGCCATCATCCAAGTTTATCCACTTTGTTTTCTTTCAAACACTCATTCAAATTTCTCTTAAAACGTCCATCAATACTTGATCTAGGTCAAGTCATTTTCACAACAAAACTCAAAATACATAATCCCTATCTTAACACTTTTTCAATAAAGGTGGAAATGGAACATGGTGTATACCATGCACTCCTGAGGTTAAGATTCGAGATGTATGCCTCGCCAATCTTAACTCTCGCCATCGTCTAAAATTGTCAATGCGGTTTCTTCAAACCCTTTCACAATCAAATTCCAAAATACTTAATTCCTATCTTAATCTCTTTCAATAAAGGTGGAAATGGAACATGGTGTATACCATGCACTCCTGAGGCTAGGATTCGAGATGTATATCTCGCTCATCCAAGTCCTCGCCATCACTCAAAATACATCCAACCAATCAAACACTTTTTTCGCCGTCGTGCGACCAATCAAAGAACCTTTTTCATAAATGAAAGATATATTGTCTTAAGTGATCCAAAACAATGTTTCGGCCACGATTGTTGAGTAGAGATAAATGACGCTTTTCCGAATGTAGATTTATAAATCCGTTCGATGTGTATGCGTCCACTCCTCATCTGTTTTGGGTAAAACAATGTTTTCGTCGATTAATACAATATAGCTTTCGCTAAAATCGACCAACAAACAAACATTTTTCTACCCAGAACTACGTAAGCCTTGATTTCTCTTTTGAGATACGTAGGAGCAGGATTTGTAAATCTTGTCAGGCCCACTAATAAAAAACTTAGGTTTAGTCCTTCGTCAAAAATCCAAAAACATTTTCCTTTCTTTTATTCTTTCTTTCCCACCTAATAACTTGAAAAGCCTATCATTTCAAACTAACATTAACGCACACAACTGACCTAATGGTTCCCGTTGAGTACAACGGACGTGAGGGGTGCTAATACCTTCCCCTTGCGTAATCGACTCCCGAACCCTAATATTGGTTGCGATGACCATATCTTATCCTTTTCTTTTGTCTTGGGTTTTATCGATATTTCCCTTTTCCTTTTTAGGAATAAATAAAGTTCGGTGGCGACTCTGTTCAGTCCATCATTGCGAGCGTGCAATCGCGCTTCGCTTTGAAGTCGTATCCCCATTTTTTTCGAGGTGCGACAAGAATCATACCAAACAATCTCATCATTAGTGAGAGACATAAGTCTCTAAGACCACCGTAGACATTTCTTATTCTCCATGGAAGCAGGCGTCTTAGACAAGTGAAAAATAAACCACTTGTACAGAAGAGGAACACAACACACAATAGTCCCACTACCTTTAGAATTCCTCAAATGCAAAGATAAGTACATATCACCCAATAGGGTAGGCACAGGATTCACAATCAAGAAGATTTTAATGGTGTTAACATCAACAAAACCGTCAATGTTAGGGAACAAAGCTAAACAGTAGATGAGCAAAACAAAGATGGCTTAAAAAGCGTCCATACTATCGGCTTGAGCAAAGACAGTAGCTTTCCCTATGAGAAACTCATAAGTCAACCTAAAAAGTTCTCCTTTCTTCACCCAATGATCCTAAATCTCAGACTTCTTCAGATGAAAAGCTTTATCAATAAGATAAGATCTGGGAATATCCTCCAATCCACTAAAAGGCACCATGTCAAAAAAAAGGTATTCCCAAGAGATGGGCATACTCCTCTAGCGTAGGCATAAGTTGATAATCGGGAAAAGTGAAGCAACGGTAGAGAGGATCACAAAATTGAACCAACACACTCAAGAGTCCTTCAACCACATCAATAGATAACACCGATAAAATCTTCCCATGACGTTGCTTGAAGTCCAAGAGATCTAATACAAAGGATCACAACTTCCTTAGCTCTTTCAAATTAGGACAACTGAAACTGTATTTCTTAGTGTTCCTTCGTCCACAATCCATGGTCTGGAAAATTTTGCAAATAAGTCCTCAATTCCTTAAAGTTTTTTTTCTTGTGATTAATGTCATGATGTGCATGAATGCATGAAGGCATGAATGCAACAATCAAAAATAAGGGATCACACACAAGGAAAATCGCAAAAGGTCAAGGGTTGAATCAAGTCATTGTCAATATCAATCATCCATTTTGGTGGATTATGAGTTTCACCTTATCAACACCCAAGTTCCATTGATATTGGCAAGACTTGATTGGATCAACCCAGAATCAGAGGGTTTGTCGTGAGTCACGAGCATGGAGTCAGGTTAAGAACCATCCCAAAGGAGTGTACTAAGGATAAAAAACATGTGGATCATGTTCTAAAGAGTTCCCAGGGTCTTAATTCCATCTATCGGATATTATAGATTAGGTTAACTGACTCATCATCCCATAATATTCTCAAGAGAAACTCGTCTGAGTGTAGTATCGCATAACAATTGTTATCAAGTCTACACCTGAACAGTCTTCGCACTACATCTTAAATAGACCAAGTTAGGTTAAATGTTCTACGGTCCTCAACTTCTCAGGCCCCAAATCAGAGAAAGTAATGCCTAACCACAAATGACTTGTGTGACATTAGTAACTCCAAAAGGGTCTCCATTGAGTATATGGGTCTCAAACCAACTTGTTAAGGACTACTCCATACAAGTCGAGCATGACTATACCATCGTCCTATCTTAATTGCACTCAAGTTCGGGTTAGAACTTATCTCACCACTCAGAGATCACCAAGCACAATAAGCAAATTATATCACACAAACAAGTATACAAACATCAAATATACAAATATATACACATAAAAAAGTAGGCTAAACCCACTGAGGACTACTCACCAGCAGAGTCGCCACTTAATTTCTGTAGCGGTAAATTCATGACCATCAAGCTATGGATAAACTTGTCGTCAATAAAACCAGAGTCGCCACCGCACGTTTATTATTTCCAAAGGAAAAGGGAAAAGTACGAACAAAACCCAAATATAAGAAGTTTTCAAATCAAAACTAAAAAAATTCCAAAGATTACAAGTAAGGGGGTTGGATACATAGAGGGAAGGTGTGAGCACCCAAAATGTCATAGGTACTCCTAGGGAGCCCTTTTTTATGTATGTATGTGTTTTGGTATAAAAGATGTTTGAAACAAATAGAGTGTAGAGATTAGAAAAGAATTTATTAATAATATTTTTTGTTCGACAAGACCTTCGGTCTCGTGCCTACGTACCAACATAAAAATAAGGGATCAAAATCTCATAGTTCGTTGTATCAATTTCAAAATGGGTGGATTGGTTTTAATCAAAATATAAGTTTTAAAGAGGCACAAAAGGCCTAAAAGATTGAACGGGTGTTAGTTCTTTTGGTCTTTTGAAATTTTAAGTCAATATGGTTAAATTCATTTACAAGTTTGATATAAGAAAAGAGTTAAAAATGCAATGGCATAAGGCCAAAGTTTCTAATTTGAAATAAGGTCTAAGTTTGAAATCACAAGCAAAAATGATTTTAAAAAGGGGGGAGAGATTTTGAAATTTAAGAAATGAGAAGAGATGAAGAGGCTAATCCTAAGCATAAAATTAAAAGTTTGAGAGTTGAAAAGATCTGACCAATGGGATGCAATCCAATAGACAAGAATGTCATATATAAAACCTACTTCCCCTTTGGACTTTGAGTCAAGCAATAATCAGCAAGCAATGAGCAATATCAAGAATCATGAAAATCAAGGCATCAAATAAAGATAGCCACATCCAAGAAAGCAAATCCCATAGCTAGAAGTCTCATTTGCCTTCTTATGCATCAGATGAAATACTCCTTGATTAACTCAGAATAAGACATTAGACATAGGTTCAAATTAACAGTTGCATCGAGACCGTGTAGAAGATAAAATCAAATGAATCCCAAGACTTGCATCATATGAAAGCTCAAATCACAATAACTTGGTCTCAGAAATGTTGGCATTGGCCAAGTCCTCTTGCATATGGAACGTTGCCTAATGCTAATTCCAAAAGTTCAGATCTAACCCAACAGTCCATGCAAATATTTTTTAGGGTTTTTGTTGTTTATTAAGTATTTTAAGGTCCTAATACCACAAACACAAACATAATACACAAGCATTAATATACAATCACAATATATGGCTCAAATGAGCAAATTGAAAATGGCATAAACATAAACAAGTTAAATGATATGTAAAACGACAAATGAAATGGTAAATGACTTGAATTTAAATTGTGTAAAGTAAATAACTTGAAAAATAAAAGAAATATTAATACTAGTTATTCAAATGTTAGTTGGTTAGATATTAGTGATGTTTTTCCTTTTAATTGATTAAGACATTCTTCAGAGAACACTCAACCCTCAATTCACAAGCATGGATCCCTGAACCAAGACATCTTCCAAAGCATGGATCTCACTTACTAGAATGCTATGTCTTTAAGGTCAAATTTAACTCTATGTTAAGCAATCGTAATTGGACTTATGTAGAAATCACAACTATATCAGGTCGGACAATAAAAATTTAGGTGCTAATGCCTGTTAGAGATTTGGTATGATGAACCAAACTCCTAAAACATACCACACACTAAGACAAAAGATCAAATGGATGGACCTATCTCATCCATACTTGTATTGGTTCATCTAACTCAAGGTTATTGATGAACCAATTAGCCTTAGGATGTTGAGATTTCATTGGTCAATAAAAGGGATGGGGAAGAATGAGATTGAAGATGAAGAGTGAGGGGGGATGAGAGAAACATAAATGGGTCATGGCATGAATTTTATCAAATTAAAATCATTCATTCATTTTGGGAGATGAAATTTACATTTCATCAATCCCCTAAATCTAATTATTTTAACTTAACAAAATTCAAATCAACCTTGACCAAAGCCCAAACACGTAGTCAAACATCACAAGTCAATAAAAATGGCTCAAAATAATTTCTATACAACTAATCAATTAATAATCAAATTAAAAATGCATTTAAATTCAATTTAATTTGGGTCAAAATCTAAAACCTCTTCAAAACACCAAATAAATGGCCAAGAGATTTATCCTAGGTCAAACAAGGTCTAACAAGGTCAAAGGACCTTAGGCAAAAAAAAATTCAGAATTTTTGAAAAGTTAGAAGTATTTTTAAACAATTACAAATATGCACAAAAATAATTAATTCATGAAAAATATCAAAAATGGCATCTCAAATAATGAGCAAACCAACCATTAGTGCTAAATACCTGAAACACAAACACAATTGGTGAGTACAAACCACTAGTACAAAGACTAGGGTCAAAGGCAAGTCAAATAGTCAAAACAGAGGTCAATATTTCACATGAAGCACATTCAATCAAACAAGAAAGAGTCATCAAAAGGACCAAGACCAACTCAAAAGGCAAAGCTATCACCTAAACAAGATAAAGCAAAGGCAAGCAATGTAATCAAAATTGGACATCAAGAATAGAAAATCCACATTAAAACAGAAACAAATCCGATGATAATGAAATTTTTTATGTGAGTTTAACATGTTATGAACAATCATCCTGTAAAAACATATATCCAAAAGACAACAAATGGTATATGAATGAAAATGCACAAGTACAAGGCACAATATGTGACACCAAATGTCACACCACATGTCCATGTGTCCAAAACAGTGATATCAAATGGTAAAAATGCCAAACCAAATCTTAAAAATCATTTCACATGTTATGATCAAGCATGTCAAATTTCAAGTCAATTGGATAAACCATGAGCATTTCACAAACAAATGAATGCAACATATCTCTTTGGCATCATCTGCAATCAACAAATCACCATTAAAAATCCAGAAACAAAAAAATCATGAAATTAATGCTAAAAAATAATAGACATCAAAACAAGAATGTGGAAAAAAGTTTGGATCAAATTGGACAATCCTACTATTTTTTATGATTTTGGAATTGAATGAAAATAATAGGAAATATCATGAAATAATGGAAAATGATATTGGAAATGGAAAATCAGCAGCATGCATTCAGGCAGAATCGAACTCAGGTTAGCCAGGCCAAAGCGCTCAAATCAAAACAAATAGAAATATGCGCTAGGGAAGAATCGAACCTATGCGCTGAAGGTCCAAGGCACTATAATTGAAACGTAGCGTTTCAATCAATGGGAGAAAACAAATGGAAATAGAAAACGCATGGCAAAGGCTCGAACACAGGTTAGCATGGTTACTGGCGCGTTCAAATGAAATTAAAAAATGCAAAGCGCAGGTTCGAATTGAGGTCACGCAGGTTCATGGCGTGCTAATGGCAAACCCTATAGCCTTGAACCAGACGGTCGGAATAGTGATTCCGGTCGTCTTCTCCGATGGTTTTCCGGTGACGTTCATAATTTTTTTTTCCAGAAACGGACGTGCTATACACCGTTGGAAAGGTCTTGTTACGTAGAACACGAATCTCATACTCACTAAGCCAAAAACTCCATGGATTAAGCAGATCGAAGGAAAACATTTTGAGCATACAAACTTTAATTCCACATATCTTGAGCAATACTTATCCATTTCAAATTCTAAAACTATCAGCATCGTCAGCATCAAGAGATCTATCAGTTTATGTACATGAAAAGGCAAATAATGAGGATCGCATTTCAAGCTTACTTGATGTGCAGTGTTCAAATCCACGTGTTCAAGGCTCTAGAACTTCCAGATCCACTCCAGTAATCTTGAGTTGAAGCTTTGTGCACGAATTAACCGTTGAATTCACCTAGATCCAGCTCATCTTCAAGCTTCCATGTTCATGTTCAAGCTTTGAATATGCATGATTCTTGACCAAATTCCTCAATCAAATCCTTGATTCCTACTCAATAATGCTCAATGAACAAGATTATGCAAGAAAATTGATGAGTTATGTGAAGAAATTTCAAGTTTGAAGTGAGAGAATTTTTGGAGGGAAAATGGAATTCTAGATCTAGAATGTGTTGTTATGGCAAATGCAGTTAGGATCAGGCTTATATATGGTGTGTTAATGATGTTGTAATTATAATTAAGCAATGACTAATTGAAAATTAATGAGAAATGAGGTGTAATGCAAATTTGGAAAATGTGAGGTGGCAAGGCAAATATACACGTGAACAGTGCCATGCAAGGTTCATTTTAACTTAAAAACATCCAATGAACATGATGGAATGATCAAATGGCTTGTATGATTCACTAATTTTGAATTCTTCATTTTCCCTCCAAAATGTACATGAATGGACACTTGATCATGTGAACTCTTTTCATCCAATGCAATGGTTGATTTGAAAAGTATTGGTCACAAGGAGCATTTTGCAAAAAGAGTGGATCAATTTGGAGTTTTGGAACAAAAGTTATGCCACTTTGAACTTCCATGTACACTTTGTGATCATTTGGCCATAACTTCTCAACCAATCATCAGATGATCATGATATAGGACTTTTTGAAAAGGGGAGACAAAGATCTTCAACTTTCAAGTTCACCAAAAATCCATTTGAAACTTCTTTGATGTTGGAAAGTCAAGTTGAATGTGAACAAAAAACTTGCCATTTTTGGAAACTTTGAATTACAGGTCACTTTCCATTTTTGGAAACTTTTGATTTGACTTCAAAATCTTCAAGATAGATGTTTGACATGATGAATAGGCCTCTTTTGAACATGAATGAAGTGTCTCAACTCATTTCCTCATCTCAAAGCCCTCAATTGACTGCACAGTTGACTTGTATGGTCCTCAGATGACCTAAAAATGCACTGATGAACTTGGGCCTCTACCACTTGGTAAAATTGCTTCAAAATGAACCCTAGCTCATATAAGCTCTTTAGAATAATCATGGGGCCTTCATCTCAAGGAGAGACTTGCTCTTTTGCACAAAGGATCCTCTTGATGCCAAATCTTATTAATATGATGCACTGTAACATGGAATGATAAATGACCTAAAAAATGAATGCATGAATAAGTGAGGGAAAATTTGAGGTGCTACATGATGCTGACGCGGTTGAGGGTTTTTTCTGACATTAGGCCTCATCTGCCTCCTTACGGACACTGCATTGGTTTCCCCTTCCTTCTTTCTGGAAAAACCACTCCCATACTTCTTGCTGGACGACACTTCTTCCTTAGACAGACGTCCCTCACGGACTCCTTCCTCTAACGTCATCCCCATGTTTACCATCTCGGTAAAGTACCTAGGGGCACTGGAAATCATGCGCTCGTAATAAAACGAACTCGGGGTCTTCAGGAAAATCTTCGTCTTGTCCTTCTCTTCCAATGGAGGATTAATCTGAGCAATAAGTTCCCTCTATCGTTGAGCGTATTCTTTAAACGTCTCCTTATCCTTTTGAGACATAAACCTCAGCTGGTCTCTATCAGGAACCATATCCATATTATATTTATATTGTTTAACAAAAGCTTCTCCCAAATCATTGAACGTGCGAACACTTGCATTGTCTAGCCCCATATACCATCTTAGAGCAACACTAGTCAAATTGTCTTGAAAGTAGTAAATAAATAACTGATCATTATCAGTTTGAGTTGACGTCTTTCTGGAATACATAACAAGGTCGCTAAGTGGATAAGTATTTCCCTTATACTTTTCAAAATCAGGGAGTTTGAATTTCACCGGGATCTTCACATTTGGTACCAGGAAAAGTTCAAAAACACTTTTCCCAAGCATGTCTTTTCCTCTCAGACTCTTCAATTCCTTTTGCAAGTCAAGGAACTGATCCTTGATTTCATCCATTTTCTCGTAAACATTTGGGCCCTCAGACGGCTTAGAATGGTAGATGGTGTCCTTAACACGAGGAAAGGTATGAACAGTAGAGGTGGCACAGACATGACCCGGCTAGATGCCGACATAAAAGAAAATGTGGGTGCAAACCCTTCAGGCGTGAAATCTCGTGGCATCCCTCACGGGGATCCAGCAGGCATTGTTAGACCGGATTGATTAGCAGCAACAAGCATGGTTGAGGTAGCAACCTTGGAAATGACAGTCCTCTAGGGAGGAGTTGCAGGAGTTGGTGAAGACTGATTTTGCGCAGCAAGAACAAACTCCATCGTGGCAGTCAGTTGGGCAATCTCATCCTTCAGTTCTCTATTCTCTTGTTCTAAATGCTCCATAATTCTGGGTTGATTAGTGCGAGTGTTGTATCGGTGAGTCAACTTGGCTAAAGCACAGAAGAATAACCGATAAGACATCTGGAAAAAGAAAACATGTTCTGCAAATGATGCATGAAGTGAAATGTTTTTGTTTATTTTTAATTTCAAGGAACATATTATTTTATTTGCAAATATATAATAATAACAATTTGATTGACCATAAAAATCTCTTTTATTCATAAAATATGGAAAGATTACATTAAGTACGATTTCAAAAACAAATTACAAATACAAGAGAAAACGAAACTAATCATCCTAAGGATCCCCTAACAATGGTGTCAGATGATATGGTTATAGGCGCATGCTTCCTTCGGATGCGTCGAACATCCGTCTCAAAAGATGTCTTCATCTGAGCCGTCTCAAGGACAAGTTGATAAACAATCTTCTTGCAAGCACCGAAAGGCTGAGGCATAGTAGAGGAAGATGAACCCTCTGGCTCCCTCTGCCTGTTCACTGCTCGGTCTTCAAAAAGTTCAATAAGTGTGTCTTTGTCCTTTGACTCAAGCTGCAACTCCTCATGATTTCAGCTTAAAGCATGGAACCGCTCTTCCTACATATCTCTTTATTGCTTCATCTTGGCGAGTGCATCCTCAACCTCCTCTACATCTTGATTAAGGAGAGTAATGGCTCAACCACAAACAAAGACATAGGTCTCTCACATGCATACGATATCTTTAATTCCAAAGCTCTCTTCTTCACCCAAGTAGTGTAAGCTTCTAAAGCTACACAGTTGCATGGACCAAGCTTGGATCCTCCTTTCCTATGCACACTTTGCCAGGCATGTATCACCTTCTACTTCAAATGTTAGGGATCTTTACCCTCTTGATACAGAAGACCTTCTAACTAAGTATTATTAGGTTTGTCTCTCAAGGGGAACCCAAGTTGACGACTAGCTAAAGCATGGTTGTAGTTGATTCCTCCTTATGTACCAATGAGAGGCACATTAGAGAATTCACCACAACTATCGATAATGTCCAAGCTACACAATACAGAATCATACCAAACAATATCATCATTAGTGAGAGACATAAGTCCTTCATACCACCGTAGACATTGCTTGTTCTCCACAAAAGCGTGTGCCTTAGGCAAATTCGAAATAAACCACTTGCACAGAAGAGGAACACAACACACAATAGTCCCACCACCTTTAGAATTCCTCAAATGCAAAGAGAAGTACATATCACCCAACAGGGTAGGCACAGGATTCCCAATCATGAAGATTCTAATGGCGTTAACATCAACAAAACAGTCAATGTTAGGGAACAAAGCTAAACCGTAGATGAGCAAAACAAAGATGGCTTCAAAAGCATCCACATTATCGGCTTGAGCAAAGATAATAGCTTTCCCTATGAGAAACTCATAAGTCAACCCAAAAAGTCCTCCTTTCTTCACCCAATGAGCCTCAAACTCAAACTTCTTCAGATGAAGAGCTTCAGCTATAAGATGAGATCTGGGAATCTCCTCCAATCTACTAAAAGGCACCTTGTCAGAAACAGGTATTCCCAAGAGATGGGCATACTCCTCTAACTTAGGCATAAGCTGATAATCGGGATAAGTGAAGCAACGGTGGAGAGGATCATAAAACAGAACCAACACACTCAAAATTCCTTCAACCACATCAGTAGATAACATGGATAAAAGCTTCCCATGACGTTGCTTGAAGTCCAAGGGATCTAATATAAATGATGGCAACTTCCTTATTTCTTTTAAATCAGGACATTTGAAACTATACTTCTTAGTGTTCCTTCAACCACAATCCATGGTATGAATATATTTGCAAATAAATCCTCAGTTCCTTGAAGTTATTTTTTGTGTGATGAATGTCATGATGCATATGAATGCATGAATGCAACAATCACAAATAAGGGATCACACACAAGGCAAACATACAAAGGTCAATGGATGAATCAAGTCATTGTCAAGATCAATCATCCATTTTGGTGGATTATGGTTTTCACTTGATCAACACCCAAGTTCCATTGATATTGGCAAGACTTGATTGGATAAACCAAGAATCAAAGGGTTTCTTCTGAGTCACGAGCATGGAGCCAGGTGAAGAACCATCCCAGAGGAGTGTAATAAGGATAAAAAACATGTGGATCATGTTCTAAAGAGTTCCCAAAGTCTTAATTTCATCTATTGGATATTATCGGTTAGGATGACTGACTCATCAACCCATAATATTCTCAAGAGAAACTCGTCTGAGTGTAGTATCACGTAACCACTATTATCAAGTCTACACCTGAACAGTCTCCGCACTACTTCCTATGTAGGCCAAGTTGGTTTAAATGTTCTACGGTCCTCAGCTTCTCGGACCCCAAATCAGAGAAAGTAATGCCTAAACACAAATGACTTGTGTGGCATTAGTAACTCCAAAAGGGTCCTCATTGTGTAGATGGGTCTCAAGCCAACTTGTTAAGGACTACTCCACACAAGTCGAACATGACTATACCATCCTCATATCTTAATTGCACTCAGGTTCGGGTTAGAATTTATCTCACCACTCAGAGATTGCCAAGCATAATAAGCAGATTATATCACTCAAACAAGTATACAAACATTAAAATTACAATTATATACACATAAAAAAGTAGGCTAAACCCACTGAGGACTACTCCCCAGCAGAGTCGCCACTTAATTTTTGTAGCGGTAAATTCATGACCATCAAACTATGGATAAACTTGTCGTCAATAAAACCAGAGTCGCCACCGCGCTTTTATTGTTTCTTAAGGAAAAGGGAAGAGTACGAACACAACCCAAAGATAAGAAGTTTTCAAATCAAAACTAATAAAATGCAAGAGATTATAGGTAATGGGGTTGGTCACACAGAGGGAAGGTGTTAGCACCCAACGTGTCCTAGGTACTCCTAGGGAGCCCTTTTTTATGCGTGTATGTGTTTTGGTTTAAAAGATGTTGGAAACAAATAGAGTGTAGAGATGAGAAAATAATTCATTAATTATATGTTTGTGTTTGACAAGACCTTCGGTCTCGTGCCTACGTACCAACATAAAAATGAGAGATCAAAACCTCGTAGTTCGTGGTATCAATTTCAAAATGGGTGGATTCATTTTAATCAAAATATAAGTTTAAAAGAGGCACAAAAGGCCCAAAAGATTGAACGGGTGTTAGTTCTTTTTGTCTTTTGAAATTTTAAGTCAATATGGTTAAATTCATTTACAAGTTTGATTTAATAAAAGAGTTGAAAATGCAAAGGCATAGTGCCAAAGTTTCTAATTTGAAATAAGGTCTAAGTTTGAAATCACAAGCAAAGAAGATTATAAAAAGGGGGGAGAGATTTTGAAATTTAAGAAATGGGAGGAGATGATGAGTCTAATCCTAAGTATAAAATTAAAAGTTTGAGAGTTTAAAAGATCTGACCAATGGGATGCAATTCAATAGACAAGAATGTCATATAGAAAACCCACTTCCCCTTTGGAGTTTGAGTCAAGCAATAATCAGTAAGCAATTAGCAATATCAAGCATCATGAAGATCAAGGCATCAAATAAAGATAACCACATCCAAGCAAGCAAATCCCATAGCTAGATGTCTCCTTTGCCTTCTTATGCACCAGATGAAATACTCCTTGATTAACTCAGAATGAGACATTAGACATAAGTTAAAAGTAAAAGTTGCATCAAGACCATGTAGCAGATAAAACCAAATGAATCCCAAGACATGCCTGAAATGAAATCTCAAATTACAATAATTTGGTCTCTGAAATGTTGGCATTGGCCAAGTCCTCTTGCATATGGAATGTTGCCTAATGCTAAGTCCAAAAGTTCAGATCAAACCCAACAGTCCACACAAACATTTTTTAGGGTTTTTGTTGTTTATTAAGTATTTTAAGGTCCTAAGACCACAAACACAAACAAAATACACAAGCATATATATACAATCACAACCTATGGCTCAAATGAGCAAAGTGAAAATGGCATAAACATAAACAAGGTAAATGATATATAAAACGACAAATGAAATGGTAAATGACTTGAATTTAAATTTCATAAAGTAAATGAATTGAAAAATAAAATCAATATTAATACAAGTTAGCCAAATGTTAGTCGGTTAGATGTTAGTGATGTTTTGCCTTTTAATTGATTAAGTCACTTTTGGAGAACACTCAGCCCTCTATTCACAAGCATGGATCCTTGAACCAAGACATCTTCCAAGGGAAGGAAAAAAGGCCAAGTTTCCACACAATACCATACTTACAATCTCACTTACTAGAATGCTATGCCTTTAGGGTCAAATTTAGCTTTATGTTAAGCAATCGTAATTGGACTTATGTAGAAATCACAACTATCTGAGATCGGGAAATCAAAATTTAGGTGCTAATGCATGTTATAGATTTGGTATGATGAACCAAATTCCTAAAACATACCACACACTAAAAGAAAATATCAAATGGATGGACTTATCTCATCCATATATGTATTGGTTCATCTAACACAAGGTTATTGATGAACCAATTAGCCTTAGGATGTTAAGATTTCATTGGTCAATAAAAGGGATGGGGAAGAATAGGATTGAGGATGAAGAGAGAGGGGGGATGAGATAAACACAAATTGTTCATGGGAGGAATTTTATCAAATTAAAATCATTCATTCATTTTGGGAGATGAAATGTACATTTCATCAATCCCCTAAATCCAATTATTTTAACTTAACAAAAGTCAAGTCAACCTTGACCAAGGCCCAAAAACATAGTCAAACATCACAAGTCAATAAAAATGGCTCAACATGATTTCTATACAATTAATCAATTAAAAATCAAATTAAAAATGCATTTAAATTCAATTTAATTTGGTTCAAAATCTAAAACCTCTTCAAAACACCAAATAAATGGCCAAGAGATTTATCCTAGGTCAAACAAGGTCAAAGGACCTTAGACAAAAAAAATCATAATTTTTGAAAAGTTAGAAGTATTTTTAAACAATTAAAAATATGCACACAAAAAATTAATTCATGAAAAATATCAAAATTAATCCAAAAAATAATTTTAATTCAGAAAATGAAAGAGGAAAATATTTAAAGATTTTTGGTGAAAGTCCCTTATTTTTTGGATTAAAAATGAAATTGATATGAATTAATTAAAATAAATGGATTAAACATAAAAATCAAAAAATCAAAAAAACAAGGGCCATCAGATCTCCCTCATTAATTGAGGTGGCATATCTGATGGCCAAGCGTGTGCGTTCCACAATGGTCCTTAGTCAATGCACTGCAGCCTTTGTAATCATAATAGACGCTTGAGATTAAAAGAAATTAGATGGATCATGTGGCTGAGAAGTGTGACAACACACCACCGAAGCTAGGGCCCTGGTCTTCTTCTCCGATGGACCTAACCATACTGATCCACCATCAACCATCACCAAAATGAAAAATAAGGACATGGATTCAAAGAAAAAAATGCTGATGAGCTCGAATCTGACCTCAATTTTCTCCAATTCCAGGTATATAAAAAGATACAGGGATTTGAATTTTGAGGATCATGAACTGAGTTGCTTCGATTTGACCTCAAAGCAACTCAATCTTCTTGCCTACATTGATAGCACTTCAGACAACCAAAAATCACAAAGAATGGTGAAGAATTTAGAGAGAGAGAATCGAAGAGATGAAGTTTCTGAAAAATTACCTTTGAGTTGATCCAATTTCACTGGATCTTGATCTGGATTTGCTTGATTTCTCTTCCTCTTGCTTGTAGAAACCAATTGAGATGAAAATGGAAGTGAATTTCTGGAGTTTGAACTTCCAAACAGAAGATGAAGTTCAAGCTTGATTTCAAGAGAAACCTTCAGAAATTCTATGGCAGTGAGGGTTTGGATCAATCTAGCAAAGCTTGGGCATGAGGTTTATCTTGATTCCGAATCCTTGAGCTTGTTTAAATAGGCAATGAATTTGATTTTTGCATCACTTGAAAGTTGGCCAAATTTAGAAACCTCCTTGCATGGGTGCATGGGCAATGATTTGGGCCTAAAGACTGATGTAATCCAACTCCAATTCGTGTGCAAAGTGTACTAAAATCATCATGAAGGTTGTATCATGATGAATTTTGAGGTGGAAGTTTGGGAAATCAAACATATTTGAAAATTTTCTAAGTCCCAAGTCAAATATTCACTTCTTCCACCTTGAACAACTTTTTCTATGGACTTAAAATGAGAAACGTTTCTTTATAAAAGTTGTATCTCTTTCAAACCTCTTAAATTTGGTCACAAATTTGACCTCATTTGGATTTGGCATGAATGAGTTATGCATTTTAGAAGTTGAGGAAAATCACTTGTTCAATGGCATTGGTCCAAAGTGACCTATAATGTTTCCTCTTGGCACATGCATTTGCACGTTGAATTTGAACTTCCTCCAAACATCAAAGTTGAATTAGACATATTATATTTTATCATGGAATTTTAATCGCCATCATTTCATAAAAATTGAGCAAGTTATGATCTTGAGAAGTTGACCTTCAAACTAGGGTTCAGACAAAATGACCTATAATCTTTCACCATAAAAATGACCTTACAAGCAAAACTAGACCTTTACTTCAACATGAAAGATGTTTGTAATGTCATTTTGAGTAACTTTGATTTTTGAATCATTTTCTGATGACAAAAATTGTAGGAGATAGGGTCTAGGGAAACCCAGTTTTGAGCAGTTGACTAGTGTATCAGTAAATTCATGATCATCAAGCTATTGACAAGCTAGACATCAAATATCAAGAGTCGCCACCACGCTTTTATTGTTTCCAAGGGAAAAAGGAAAAAGTACGAAAAAAACCCAAAAGTAAGAAGTTTTCAAATCAAAACTAATAAAAAGTCATAGATCACATATAAGGGGGTTGGTTACACAGAGGGAAGGTGTTAGCACCCAAAGTGCCCTAGGTACTCCTAGGGAGCCCTTTTTTGTGTGCATATGTGTTTTTGTACAAATGATGTTTGCAATAAATAGAATGGGGGCATGAGAAAATAATTCATTAGTTATATTTTTGTGTTTGACAAGACCTTCAGACTTGTGCCTACGTACAAACATAAAAATGAGGGATCAAAACCTTGTAGTTCATGGTATCAATTTCAAAGTGAGTGAGTTGCTTTTAACAAAAAAAATTAATTTTAACAAGGGCATAAAAGGCCTAAGATGGTTTTGAGGAGTGTTAGTTCTTTTTGACTTTTGAAATTTTAAGTCAAGTATAGTTAAGTTTATTTACAAGTTTGATTAAGAAAAGATTTTAAAAAAAAAAGCAATAGCATAAGGCCAGAGTTTCTAATTTGCAAAAATGGTCTAAGTTTAGAAAAACACCAACACAAGCAAATAAGATTTTAAAAGGAGGGAGAGATTTGAAATTAAAGAAGTGGGAGTATATGAAGAGACTAATCCTAAGCAAAAATTTAAAAGTTAAGAGTTGAAAATATCTGACCAATGGGCTGCAATCCAATAGACAAGAATGTCATATAGAAACCCAAATTTCCCTTGGACTTTAGAATCAAGCAATATCAATACACAAATAGCAAGATAAAGAGCAAGGCATCGAATAAAGATAGCTACATATAAGCTTAGCAACTCTATGATCTTCTTCAAAATTTCCCATGCATCATATGACTTCCAAGATGGCATTAGACACAGGTTCAAAGTAACAACTTCAAATATGATCATGTAGCAGATGAACTCAAATGGATCTTCAATATTGTATCAGATGAATGCTCACTTCACAAGCACTTGGTTTCATGAAAGTTGGCATTGGCCAATCCTTTTGGATAGGGAGTGTTGCCTAAATTCTAAGTCCAATAGTCTCAAAACAAACCAATAGTCCACACAACATGTTTTTTAAGGTTTTTGTTCTTATTATGTACATTAAGGTCAAAAGACCACACAAGCAAACAAATATATACAAACATAATATATCACAAAATATGGCCCAAGTGGGCAAAGTGAAAATGACATTAAAGTAAACAAATTGAATTGTATGAATAATGACAAATGAATAAAGCTTAAAAATTAAAGTGCATAAAAGTAAAGACTTGAAATTAAATGTTAGTTGTTAGTTGATTAGAAGTTAGTATTGCTTTAGCTTTGTTTTGTTTAAGTCATTATTTGGAGAACACTCAAGCCACTTATCACAAGCATGGATCCTTGAACTAAGACATCTTCCAAAGGAAGGAAAAAAGGCCAAGTTTCCACACAATACCATGAAAGAGGGGAGACTTACAATCTCACTTACTAGAATGCTATGTGTAGATGTTTGATTCGCTGCATTTTATGTTAAAACACTAACTGGACTCTAATGTCTTGACTAATGTCATGACATGCTTTGGAGATGTTTGATTGGCTGTCTTTTGTGTTAGAACATCTAATTGTACTTTGATGTCTTGACTGATGTCATGACATACTTGAGTAGTATGCTGCAGATTTAGCTAATACAAGATTTACTGAATGTCAAACTAGATGTTATGATATTCATCCCTGACAGCAGATACTGAGGTATAGAACAGGTGATTGTCTGCTATAACTCAGTATTTATTTTCAGTCTGTTTATCAAGGGAATAACAGACCTGGCACAAGGCCTACTGTCTGAACGTCAAACTGGATGTTATGACATATATCATTGACAGCATATACTGAATAATAGGCAGGTTGGTTTTCTACTACATTTCAGTATGTATCTCAGTCTGTTCTTCAGGAGAACAACAGACCATGGCATAAGGCTCTATGTGCAAATGTCAAATTGGATGTTTTAGGCGTGAAGATTTTATTGTTCCATATACTTCACTGCTGTATTTTTGTGTGTCTTGTATTAGATGTATCTTGTGAGGCAAGCAATTATCACCTAGATGATTGCATTGGACTAGGGTGTTCATTGAGTTGTAAGTGTTGTGTCACTCTAAGCTTTTAAGCGTGAGTGCTGTGTATCTTGATTAAAGCTGTTAAGCACAATCAAGAGTTATTTGAAGTGTGACTTCACTATTATCTTTAAACTTAATTAGAGGTTGTAATCACTGAGGTGATTGAGGGGGAGTGAGTAGGAACTCTGATCTTAGTGTAAGATTGAAATTGCATTGGGTAGGTATTAAGTGATAGGGTTAAACAGTTGGTTTAAGGTCTGCATTAATACTACTAATAGTGGATTTCCTCCCTGGCTTGGTAGCCCCCAGACGTAGGTGTGTGTGACACCGAACTGGGTAAACAACTCGGTGTGTTATTTACTGCACTTACATTTTACGTTCTGCATAATTCTTGTCTACGCAGAATTGGATGTCATAACATCCCTTGTGACATCGAAAGTCTGTTAACTATAATTTCAATTGGTATCAGAGCAGGCACCCTTCCTGTTAAATTCTGGGTGAGATCTAGGGAAGTTACTTTCTAGTACCATGGACAAGGATGTAGGATACTCAAATAGACCACCCATGCTGGATGGTTCTAACTATGATGACTGGAAGCCTCATATGATAGCCTTCTTAAGGTCTCTAGATAGCAAAGTCTGGAGAGATGTCAACAAAGGATGGGAACACCCAACCAAGACAGATAAAGATGGAGTCAAGGTGAAAATTCCTAAAGAAGAGTGGGACAAGGAGCAAGAGGCATTAGCCCTTGGAAATTCTAAGGCCTTGAATGCATTGTTCAATGGAATAAGTAAGAACATCTTCAGACTGGTGCACCACTGTGAGTTGGCTAAGGAAGTTTGAGATACCCTCAAGATAACTCATGAAGGTACCTCCAAGGTGAGGATGTCTAAACTTCAGATGCTGACCACCAAGTTTGAAAATCTGAGGATGAAAGAGGATGAGACTATTCATGATTTCCACAAGAATATTCTTGAAATTGCCAACACCTCTGGTGGCTTAGGTGAGAAAATGGCTGAAGAGAAACTTGTAAGAAAGATTCCCAGGTCATTACCTAAGAGATTTTCCATGAAGGTCACTGCTATAGAAGAGGCTCAAGAGATCTGCAATATGAAGGTGGATGAGCTCATTGGTTCTCTCCAAACCTTTGAAATGGGCTTCTGTGAGAATGGTGAAAAGAAGAACAAAAGCGTAGCTTTTGTATCAAATACTGAAGAGGATTCAGAAGCAGGAAGTACTAGAGGTGATGAAAGCATATCAGAAGCCATAGCCCTGCTTGAGAGACAGTTCAACAAGTTCGTAAAGAAGATTGATAAAAAAGGTAGACCAAATGTCAAGAACATCTCGTCTGACATCCGGAAAAGATCAACTTCTGAAGAAAAGTTCAACCAAGGCAAGGGAATCCAGTGTCATGGATGTGAAGGTTTTGGACACGTTAGAGCTGAATGTCCTACTTACCTCAAGATGCAAAGGAAGGGGCTATCTGCCACATGGTCTGAAGGAGATTCTGAGAGTGAATCTGAAGGAGAATCTGCTAAACATGTCATTGCACTAACTAGTGTTTGTGCCACTGATGATGACTCAAGTACATGTCATTGCACTAACTATGTGTCATAAGTGCAGAAGTGCGTGTACAAGGAGAAAAGCAGAAGAAACTCATCAAAGAGCTGGAGGGTGAGAAACAGAAGCATCTGACAGTCATAGATGGTCTAAATGGTGAGATAACCTTGCTGACCTCCAAACTAGATCAAATGACAAAATCCATCAGAATGCTAAATAAAGGAACAGGCACATTGGAAGAGATCCTAAAGGTGGGACAGAAGTCAGGAGCCATGTCTGGTTTAGGCTTTGTGAAGAAATCCTCAACTGAACTCAAACGCTCAAAGGCTAAAGTTCAGAAGTTCAAGCAGAAGTCACAACCAATGTCTCAACATCAGGGAACCAGGATGAATAACCATCAGAAGAAGAAATTTTAGAGATGGAGATGTCACTACTGTGGTAGATTTGGTCATATAAAAGCCTTCTACTACAGGTTGCATGGTTATCCTAACCAAACCCCTCATGTCAGACCTAAGCATAAGGCATATAAGCACAATGCCCCTATTAAGAAACGTCAATGGGTTGCTAGGTTAGCTCACACAGCTCTAAGGGCATATACCAGAGAAGACTGGTACTTTAATAGTGGCTGCTCAAGACATATGACTGGTATGGAGAATTTATTGTTGGATATACAACCTCACACTACCAGTTATGTGACCTTTGGGGATGGTGCTAAAGGAAAAATCAAAGGTGTGGGTAAATTGGATAGCTCAGGAGTTCCAGCACTGAATAATGTGTTGTTAGTAAAAGGACTAACCGCTAATCTCATCAGCATAAGTCAGCTGTGTGATCAAGGGTTCTATGTTTAGTTCACTAAGGAGCTATGTGTTGTGACGAATGGAGATAATCAGGAAGTTATGAGAGGATCCAGATCCAAAGATAACTGCTATCTATGGGAACCTAAAGTCTCAAACTACTCCACTATTTGCTCCTTATCCAAGGAAGAACAAGAGGTGAAGTTGTGGCATTGACGTCTTGGTCATCTTCATTTAAGGGGAATGAAAAAGATCATATCCAAGGAAGCAGTTAGAGGAATCCCAAAGCTTCTTATTGATGAAGGAAGAGTATGTGGAGAACGCCAGGTTGGCAAGCAAACCAAGATGTCACATCCTAAGCTGGGACATCCTACAACATCCAAAACTCTAGAACTTTTGCACATGGATTTAATGGGACCTATGCAGGTTGAAAGTCTGGGTGGAAAGAGATATGCCTATGTGGTTGTTGATGACCATTCCAGATACACTTGGATAAGCTTCATCAGAGAAAAATAAGATGCATTTGATGTCTTCAAGGAACTGTGCATCAGACTTCAAAGGGAAAAGGACAATTATGTGGTACGAATTAGGAGTGACCATGGGACTGAGTTTAAAATTTCCAAGTTTGATGAGTTCTGCTCGTCTGAAGGGATAAGTCATGAGTTTTCCTCTCCTATAACTCCTCAGCAAAATGGGATAGTTGAAAGGAAAAATAGAACCATTCAAGAATCTGCCAGAGCTATGATTCATGCAAAGAAGCTTCCTATACACTTTTGGGCTGAAGCTATGAATACAACTTGCTATGTTCACAATAGAGTTACCTTGAGAAAAGGAACCTCGACCACTCTGTATGAAATATGGAAAGGCAGAAAACCCACTGTGAAGTACTTTTATATCCTTGGAAGCAGATGTTACATTCTTGCAGATCGTGAACAAAGAAGGAAAATGGACCCCAAAAGTGATGAGGGTATATTCCTAGGATACTCAACTAACAGCAGAGCCTACAGAGTATTCAACTCCAGGACCAATGTCCTAATGGAATCCATAAATGTTATTATGGATGATAAAGAGGAAGGAGTCGATGTCATAGAGGATGTTGGAACATTCCTTGATACTTCAACAGACATACCAGTCAAGTCTGAAGAAGTACAGGAGACTCCTCCTGAATGTGAGGTAGATGCATCCACCAAAGTGCCATCTATCAGAATTTAGAAAGACCACCCTAAGGATCTTATCATAGGGGATCCCAATAGTGGTGTGACTACCAGGTCAAGGGAAATTAGCTCAAATTTCTATTTTGTATCCAAGGTTGAACCAAAAAATGTGAAAGAAGCCCTGACTGATGAATATTAGATCAATGCCATGCAAGATGAACTGGAGCAGTTTAAAAGGAATGAAGTATGGGAGCTAGTTCCACGACCTGAAGGGACTAACATCATTGGTACCAAGTGGATTTACATGAACAAGTCTAATGAGAAAGGAGTAATCACTAGGAATAAAGCAAGACTAGTGGCTCAAGGATATACTCAAGTTGAAGGAGCTGATTTTGATGAGACGTTTGCACCTGTTGCTAGACTTGAGTCAATCAGATTGTTGTTAGGTGTGGCCTGCAGTTTGAAGTTCAAATTGTTCCAAATGGATGTGAAGAGTTCATTTTTAAATGGCTACTTAAATGAAGAAGTCTATGTGGAACAACCTAAAGGGTTCTGTGATCCTAACCAACCTAAACATGTGTACAAGTTGAGGAAAGCCTTGTATGGGTTGAAGCAAGCACCTAGAGCTTGGTATGAAAGGTTGACTGAATTTCTGACCTCTCATGGGTACAGAAAAGGTGGGATAGATAAGACCTTGTTTGTGAAGAATGAAGATGGCAAAATCATGATTGCCCAAATTTATGTGGATGATATTGTCTTTGGTGGAATGTTAGAGCAAATGGTGAAACATTTTGTTCACCAGATGCAATCTGAGTTTAAAATGAGTCTGGTTGGGGAATTGACTTATTTTCTTGGAATGCAAGTTAACCAAATGGAGGATTCTATGTTTCTCTCCCAAAGCAAATATGCCAAAAACATAGTTAAGAAGTTTGGTATGGATAATGCTAGGCACAAGAGAACTCCTGCACCTACTCATTTAAAGTTAACCAAAGATGATGGAGGTCCCAGTGTTGATCAATACTTGTATAGAAGCATGATAGGTAGTCTACTATATCTAACTGCAAGTAGACCTGATATTTCCTATGCAGTTGGAGTGTGTGCTAGATACCAAGCAGAACCCAAAGTGAGCCACTTAAATCAAGTCAAGAGGATTCTCAAGTATGTCAATGGGATATGTGACTATGGTATGATATACTCTCATGGCTCTGAGCCTGTCCTATCTGGGTATTGTGATGCTGATTGGGCTGGGAGTGCTGATGACAGAAAAAGCACCTCAGGAGGATGTTTCTTCTTGGGAAACAATCTCATATCTTGGTTCAGCAAGAAACATAACTATGTATCTTTGTCCACTGCAGAGGCTAAATACATAGCAGCTAGAAGCAGTTGTTCCCAACTGGTGTGGATGAAACAGATGCTTACTGAGTACAATGTCTCTCAAAATGTCATGACTTTGTACTGTGACAATCTCAATGCCATCAATATTTCCAAGAATCCCATCCAACACAACAGGTCCAAACATATTGAAATTAGACATCATTTCATCAGAGATCTGGTGGAAGACAAAGTGATTACCTTGGAACATGTAGCCACTGAACTACAACTTGCTGACATATTCACAAAGGCTCTAGATGCTACTCAGTTTGAAAATTTAAGGGGCAAACTGGGAATATGCCTTTCTGAGGATTTATAGCAACCAATGATGTTTGGGATGTATTGTTTAATATCTCAACCTATTAAACAATTGAAAGTGTGCTATGACTGGATAATAGATCACATCTATGTTACTTGCTACAAGTGTGGTAACAAGATGTTAAGGGGATATCCTAACATGAGACAGCCTATGTGCCTGCTGGACTTCAAGAGAGTGTTCATGCAGGAGTGGTTCAAGATGTCAGACTCAAAGTCATGGGATCTGATATGGGTGTACCTGCTGTAAAGCAAGAGTGTGTGACTACTTGATCAAAGCTGTGAAGCAAGATCAAGTGGGTAGTGTCTTGATCAAAGCTGTAAAGCAAGATCAAAAGGGGGTATTCTTGATTGAAACTATGATGTAAAATCAAGATTGTGTATCTGTCATTTGCGTGTAATTCTGTTTATTAGGTCTGTAATTTAAAGTGTTGCTTTGGCAACATTTTTGACAAAAAGGGGGAGTAACACCCGTGATGCCCCAGGACAATAGATTATGTGATTAAACAGATATTGAAGATCCTCTAATCCAGAGGTTGTGCTGCAGCTGACGTTCCACTTCTATGGGTGTGAGTGTGTTTTATGTGTGCTGCTATTAGAAGTTTTTATTTAACTTCTATGTGTGATGAGTTTATGTGTGCTGATATGTGAAGTTTTTATTTAACTTCCATCTGTGGTGAGTGTGCTACTGCTCTGAGTGTATTAGCTAGGTTATTTTCCCTGCTAGATGTATGTTTTCCGCTGCTGTGAACTCTGTTGTGATGCCAAGTTGTTTTAGCCAAAAATTTGCCAAAGGGGGAGTTTGTAGATGTTTGATTGGCTGCATTTTATGTTAAAACACTAACTGGACTCTAATGTCTTGACTGATGTCATGACATGCTTTGGAGATGTTTTATTGGCTGTCTTTTGTGTTAGAACATCTAACTGTACTCTGATGTCTTGACTAATGTCATGACATACTTGAGTAGTATGCTGCAGGTTTAGCTAATACAGGATTTATTGAATGTCAAACTAGATGTTATGATATTCATCCCTGACAGCAGATACTGAGGTATAGAACAGGTGATTGTCTGCTATAACTCAGTATTTATTTTCAGTCAGTTTATCAAAGGAATAACAGACCTGGAACAAGGCCTACTGTCTGAATGTCAAACTGGATGTTATGACATTCATCATTGACAACATATACTGAATAATAGGCAAGTTGGTTTTCTGCTACATTTCAGTATGTATCTCAGTCTGTTCTTCAGGAGAACAACAGACCATGGCATAAGGCTCTATGTGCAAATGTCAAATTGGATGTTTTGACATTTATTAATGTAAGCTCATACTTAAGTATAAACAGGTTGGTCTTCTACAGTACAACAACTTTGTACAACCTGTTTTCAGGAAAATAACAGACTTAGCATATGGTCTATGCGTTGGACGTCAAACTGAATGTTGTTTCATTCATTCCTGACAGCATATGCTAAATTGTAGGTTGGTTAGTTTTTCTGTTTCAGCATTTTTCTCAGGCTATTCTTCAGAAATCCAACAGCTGAGCTAAAATCCAGGAAACTAACAACTAAGCTACAATTAATGAACCTAACAAATAGCCTATTTGTTAGTACCCTAATATGTGGAAATTAGGTTAACTTGCTTGACCTTAATTTCAGGAAATACAAGTACAAGGCCCAAGTGCTGCAATATAAAAGAATGGCAATCCTTCATTCAGAACTCAGGGATTTTAGGCGTGAAGATTGTATTGTTCCATATACTTCACTGCTGTATTTTTGTGTGTCTTGTATTAGGTGTATCTTGTGAGCCAAGCAATTATCACCTAGATGATTTCATTGGACTAGGGTGTTCATTAAGTTGTAAATGTTGTGTCACTCTAAGCTTTTAAGAGTGAGTGTTGTGTATCTTGATTAAAGTTGTTAAGCACAATCAAGAGTTGTTTGAAGTGTGACTTCACTATCATCTTTAAACTTAAATAAAGGTTGTAATCACTGAGGTGATTGAGGGGGAGTGAGTAGGAACTCTGATCTTAGTGTAAGATTGAAATTGCATTGGGTAGGTATTAAGTGATAGGGTTAAATAGTTAGTTTAAGGTCTGGATTAATACTACTAATAGTGGATTTCCTCCCTGGCTTGGTAGCCCCCAGACGTAGGTGTGTGTGACACCGAACTGGGTAAACAACTCGGTGTGTTATTTACTACTGCACTTACTTTTTACGTTCTGCATATTTCTTGTCTGCGCAGAATTGGATGTCACATCCCTTGTGACATCGAAAGTCTGTTAACTAGAATTTCACTATGCCTTTTGTGTCACAAATTTAGCGGTTTGTTAAACAATCGTAATTGGATTTATGTAGAAGTCACAACTATTTGAGGTTGGGCAATAGAATTTTGGTGTTAATGCATGTTAGATACATAGTATAATGGACTATGCTCATGAAACATACCACACACAAAAAGAATATGCAAAGTGGTTGACCTAATCTCATCTATACTCATGTTGATTTTGCAATCAACTAGCGTTAGGATATTTGAGATAGCATAGGTCCATGACATAAATGAATAAAGAAGGGGAATGAGATGAATAGAGAGGGGGAATGGATCAAACACAAATTGGACAAAGGAGGACTTTTACCAAATTAAGATCATTCATTCATTTTGGGAGATGGAATTTACATTCCATCAGTCCCCTAACAAAGTCAAATCAACCTTGACCAAGGCCCAACAACACAAGTAAAACTCAACAAGTTAATTAAAATGGCTCTACACAATTTATTTGGCATTTAAACAATTAAAAGTAATCAAAATATGCATCAAATTAAATAATGGTTGGTCAATTTCCAAAAAATAATTTTAATTCAAAAAATGAAAGAGGAATTTATTTAAAAACATTTTTGTGAAACTCTCATATTTTTTGGATCAATATTAAAATTAATATGAATTAATGAAAATAACACAAATAAAATGAAAATTGGAATATAAAAAAAAAACGTGGACCACTTGATCTCCCTCATTAATTGAGGTGGCAGATCAAGTGGATCCAAACGTGCGTTCCACCATGGACTTGAGTCAGTGTGCCACAAACAAGGTATTCAAAACCAACGCTCGTGATTAGATTAATTCAAAAGCACCATGTGGCTCTGGACCATGCCAACTTCCCACCGGAGCAAAACTCTGGTCACCTTCTCAGGCGAGCCTCGCCGGACTAATCCATTCATCACCATCACTAAAATAAAAAAGAAGGACATGATTTTAAAGTAAAAATGGCACTAGTCACGAATCTGGCCTTAATTCATCCTAACTCCAAGTATATTAAGAGATACATGGGGTTGAAATTTGAGGTACATGATCTGGGTTGCTTCGATTCGACCTCAAAGCAACGCAATCTTCTTGCCTACATTGGTAGGATTTCAGACAACCAAGGAACCAAGAGAATTATGAAGAATTTAGTGAGAATCGAAGAGATGAAAAATTCGGGAAAATACCTTCAATGTAGTGCAGAATTCGATTGCCCATGCTTTGATTCTTGCTTGCTCTCACTCAGGAAGCTTGTAGAAGTAGATTAGAATCAACCAAAGGCTTTGGATCCCTGGAGTTTTGAATCTCAAAACAGTGAGATTCAAACATAATTTTCAAAGAAAATTCTCAGGTTTCTCCTTTCAAATGGAAGGGTTTTGGGTATTGGAGCAAAGCTGGCGTGAGGGGATCTCCATTTATCATGCCAAAGGCCTCTATTTATAGTTGTAGCTCATGTTATTTACACCTTCAAATTAAACTTCCAAATTTGGAAATGGATGATGCATGCTTGCATGGGCGTGTACAGGCCCATGAAGTCACTCTCTTAGGTCTATAATCAAGTCTGAATGAGTCTGAAAGCAACTTGGAATGCAAGGCAATTGTGTAGGGCTGTTTGAAGTTTTGATTTTGCGAAAAGATGATGCCATGTTCAAGCCATGCGCAGACCATCCAAACCTCGTCCAAAATGGATGCAATTTGACTTTTTGGAAAGCTTAGATCAAGAGAAACAACTCTTATGTTGAACATATTTCCATTTGAAACTTGTATCATGGATAATGTTTAGGTGGAAGTTTGGAAATTTTAACATATAAATTGTTTTTCTAAGGGTCAAGCCATATGTTCACTTATTCTACCTTGGATAACTTTTTGTGTGAGCTTCAAATGAGGAATGTTTCTGCATGAAAGTTGTATCTATTTCAAAGACATCCAAAATGGTAACAAATTTGACCTCATTTGGATTTGAAATGAATGAGTTATGCATTTTTGAAGTTGAGGAAAGTCACTTGTTCAATGGTATTGGTCCAAAATGACCTATAATCTTTCAACATAAAAAAATACTTTCCAAGCAAAACTAGCTGTAGACCTCAACATGAAAGTTGTTTGGAATGTCCTTTAGAGTAAGTTTGATCTTGGAATAATTTTCATATGATAAAAATTGTAGGAGATAGAGTCTAGGGGACCCCGATTTTGATCAGATGAAATCCTCTGGTCAACCACCATCAACCAACTTGCTAGCTTGCAATTCTCTTGACTTTTGGGACTCATGGGAGATCATATATGCATAAGATGATGAAATTTGAAGTATATCTTTAAATATTTGATCAAATGTTGAAGAAGCTTGGTGAAGAAGTTACACAAGATACCCAGATGAACTAGGGTTTCCAAGGCAAACCAATTCCAAACTCTTGATGCTTTCTTGACCAAAATAATATGTAATGATCGTGGGGACTCATATATGATGTTTATAGCCATTGTAGACCAATAATTGATTAAGATCTTAGTCATGAGGGTCTTAAACCTTGGATATGAGCTTGATGGATCAAAGGTGATCATGTACTTTACCTACAAAAGAAGTAGACAAATGCAAAGAAATATTTTTGGTATTTTAGTTAGTAAAGATGAGAAAATAAAAAGTATGATATAATCACATGGTGCTTGGTGATCTCTCCCAATGCAAACCCAATGAGTGAGGGGTAAGGAGGATGCCAAGGTATGATCCCAATGCTTAATGCATATGATGAGATAGCATGAGGGATCTTAGGTTCAAAATCGGAGTCTTACAGGATCCATATATGATGCTTAGAGCCAATGTGAACCATTTCTTGATTGAACTCCTTGCATTAAGGGTATCAAACCTTGGATATAAGCTTGATAGAGCATGGGTGAACACACACACACACTACCTACAAAAGTAAAAAACTATACATTGTGATATTTTTGGTATTTTGGTTAGTAAATAATGAAAAACAAAGTATGATACAATCAAAAATGTGCTTGGTGATCTCTCCCAATGCAAACCCAAGGAATGAGGAGTGACGAGGATACCAAGGTGTGATCCCAATGCTAATGCATATGATGAGATAGCATGAGGGGCCTTAGAGTCAA
Organism: Lathyrus oleraceus; assembly: GCF_024323335.1. Classification (NCBI taxonomy): domain Eukaryota; kingdom Viridiplantae; phylum Streptophyta; class Magnoliopsida; order Fabales; family Fabaceae; genus Lathyrus; species Lathyrus oleraceus. The sequence continues at coordinate 430,926,963 of NC_066585.1, read as the reverse complement.
AATATGGGGTCTTACACACTTCAGCAAAGACAAGGCTTGGAACGGAGTTCCAACCTCCTCCTTATCTTCAACATAAGAAAAGGATGATAGATGGCTCTCCAAAAGCGTCTTCTCTCCACCAACGACGACAAGCTTGTCGTTGTTCACAAATTTAAGCTTCTGGTGTAAAGTAGATGTCACTGCTCCAGCTTCATGAATCCATGGCCTTCCCAATAAACAACTTTAGGCCGAGTGGATATCCATCACTTTAAAAGTAATTTGGAAATCACTTGGACTTATCTTAACCGGAAGGTCCACCTCACCAATGAAGGTTTTACGAGAACCATCAAATGCTTTAACAATCACGCCACTGTATATCATTGGGGCGCCTTGGTAGGAAAGTCTAGACAAAGTTGACTTTGGAAGCACTCTCAGAGACGAACCAGTATCGACCAACACAATGGATAGCGCATCCTTCTTACAGTTCATCGAAATATGGAGCGCTAGATTATGATTTCTACCTTCCTCAAGAAGCCCTTCATTATAAAAACTCAAATTATTGCAAGAAATGATGTTAGCAACAATGTGGTCAAACTGATCCACAGTAACATCGTGTTCAACATAGGCTTGCTCGAGTACATTCTGCAACGCTCTCTGTGTGCCTCAGAACTCATCAACAAAGGCAACACCGAAATCTTTAACGGGGTTTGGAGCAGCTGCTCCAACACATTGAACTCACTTCTTTTTATCAAACGTAATACATCATCATCATCATTAGTCTTCAGTTTGTTGGATTCACCAGACTAACACACTGGAGGACTAACTGGATTC